>NW_010558345.1:377-16782 GCF_000687285.1 Phaethon lepturus | reverse complement strand
CTACACAACATGTCATTAAGGAAATGGAAAATGCCTTGTGTGTCACTATCGATGCTCAAGGCAGCCTGCAAAGACCTGGAAAGCACCGTCCCTCCCAACCTCATTGCTGCACCCGGACCAAACCAGGCCTGCACCCAGGGAGGAGGTGGCCACGTAAAGTCCTTGAGACCCAGCGAAGTCCCATCCGTCCATGACCCGCTGGACTGCAAGAGCAGCAGTTTTCCCTAATGCATCATTAGGTTTCACCCGGGGGAGAACAGGAGGAAGGACTTTTGGGGACCAACAGCTGCAAAAAGCTTTTATCGGTTGAATTTAGCCCTTAGAGTAAGGTTAATAATGCAGGAATAAGCACAGTAACATGCGTTTTCTTCAGAGAGAATCACATCAGAGATACAGGGCACACATCTGCATTCGCTGATGCCTGGGGAGTTGAAAAAACAACAGAAAATAAGAAATTACTCATCCACAGACTTACAACGGGAAACCTTCAGCGTCATTGGCATTTTCTGTACAATTGTCCTCAGTCTTGGAAATGCTGCAAAGCAGCAATAATCACTCCGACTGTCATTTTCTTCCACATTTGCAAAGTAGAGATCTCCCTTAAGGCTCATGGAGACCCTTTCATCTTGCGGAATGTGCTGCAAATCTAGCAAGAAGAAATAATTATGATATGGTAATGATACTGAGCTGTTTCACCAACATGACTACTAATGCTCTCCTGTCATGTTTGCTTCCAGATACAGGATATAACTTTGATGTGAAAAAGGCAGTAGGCCCAGCATAACCAATGGGTTATTTACCAATATTCAACGTATGATTGATAATTGAGAATAAATATTTTACATACAATAATATGCTTATATAAATATATATGAAAAATAATTGATAATGACAAATTGATAATAAAAAAAGTAGATACGAAGGCCTGAAATGATGATATGGAGTTCACCATTTACAGATCTCCCCATGGCCACTGTCCCAAGCACTTTGCTCTTCTGTAACTACAGATTACAGCAGGGGAGCGTTGGTACAAGCTAAGGTCGCTGTACTGTCTCGTGGTTGATCCAGCCAAATGCAGGTCTGTGCTAAATACCTATGTCAGGAGTAGAGAGGCTGCCTTATAAGATCAGAGGTTTAATGTGGCACCCTGTCTGTGCAAGTACTTGGTCAGTATCAGAAGCAAACCCTGCAGGTCATGGAGCCAATCCGAGTTATTTTGCTTCCCAAGAACCAGAAATGCCTGCAGAACACAAATGCTGAAGAATAGCGTGACAGAAACCTGTAAGGAACTAATTATACATACATGAGAGATTTTTTTTTTTTCTTAGTATCATAAATCAACCGTTATTTTATGAAACCAGTGGTGATAGACATAATATATTGTCACATTTTTTCCTTCTACTGTAAATGCAGTAGTCCTCATTACTAGTAGACTAATTTTTTTGAGTTTATTGGTATGTAAGCTTTCTGATATCTCATCTTTAATAATATGTTGTGGCAATGTACTCAACAATTTAACTTTGCGCTATGTAAAAACATATCTCCATTTTCCATTTTTCAATTTTGTTTTTCAATATCCAGATCTTTTTCCTAAGCACTTGCACAATTACCATTCCCATCAATTATGAATCTGTAATGAAACTGCTCTGGAAGACAAATGTTTTGAATCTCCTCAGAAGAATAGTGTAAAAATTGTTTACTTACCAATATTCATCCAATAGATATGCAAAGGTGGGATGCCTTTTGGGGGGTTACAGTGCAAAATCACAGAATCACCATGCTCCACATCAAGGGGCTCAATTTTTTCTTTTGGGAATTTTGGTACACCTGTACAAAAGCAAAAAAGTTCCTATTTTATTGCTACCTTTTGAAATTTTGCCCTTCAATTCCCCCTTAATACAGTTCTTAATAAAATACTTACCTTAAGATCATCCTTTGCATTTTCTGCCTTTAGTTAATACTATTATTAACAAAAGCGATACAGAGTAATGATGCATTTTACTAAGAAATTGATTAAGAAACCTCTGCTAGCACAGACTAGTATTGAAAGCCAGGCAACCCGATGGTGATGTTGAACACATGCCAGTGATGTCCACGAGATTTCCTTAGGCTTTATTTTAATGCATTTATTTTCAAACACTTTCTCTAGCTCCTGTTTGTACTGTCTGGAAGGGACAACTCAATGCCACACAGAAGCGCAGCCTGAGGCTAAGATCGGTGTACAGGATGATGCACTGACGGGTCCCGAGCTGCTCCCGGGAGATCAGAAACCAGCCTGTGAGCGCAGTATGTTCTGGGAAGACTTGGCTAAAAAATGGTTCCCAAGAAGCCATCGCAAGTCAATGCAGGTGAGGAGAGACATCAGGCAGCTATTCTGCCTTGTGCCTGGAGTTGCCCCAATTCTTATCCTCCTCCATAATCAGATGAAGCAGAAGTTTAAAGACTATATTGCCTCCTCATCCCCTCAGGTGTAAAACCTTTGCTGTGCAACCTGCAGACTTTCTCGGGATCCAGAGACAGGATTTGCACAAAATAATATTCAAGGGTGCATAAGGGTTGCACTATTTGGGCTTAAATGTAGGCTAAATTAATGGATCAAGGACTTGTTTAATCACCGAGAGCATCAGCACTGATGCCAGCAGACTGTTCAAAGCCTGAACCACTCTTGGCAAACGTGGGCAACCTGGCCAGTCTCAGCAGCCCAAAATGCAACCAGAGCGCATCCAAGAAGAGGGGAAGCGGAGCTAGGCTGGAGCCCTCATCAAACCAAGCACTGGGAGGCTGCAGCCCAGGGATTATTGCAAACGTAGCCACTCCTTAAACGAATTTAGCTAAGACAGTTTCAGGGCGGACACCATCTTCTGCTTTCATTTCAGACAAGTTCAAGCTAGCAAAAGTTTCAGTTCAGGCAACTGTATTAAACAGCAAAATTAACAGCAATTAAACAGCAAAGGAATGAAAGCATCCTGGCTGTGCAGAATAAACTGGCACAGCAAATATTGCTATCCCAGTGTTCAAGTCATAACAGGGAACTCTGATAGCGAATAAACAATTTAAAATGCCAGTGGGTCCAGCAGCTCCACAGGGCAGCTGCAGTGTCACATCACAGGCGCCAAACCGAGGGAGGAGGGTGAGAAACGGCAGGGCCAGGACTCTGAGGAGACTTTATACATTGTAAGATTAGTAAATGTAAAAAGAAGCAATCGTTATAATGCTGATTGCCTGAATGTAGATTGTGCATAGATTCTATCTCCAGGAGGATTATTAATACATTATGAATTCTTAGGAGAGGTAAAATGGAGTTAATGAGCATTCATTACCCACTCTGTAGGTGAAATTTCAGATAACAAAGGGAACTATACATTCAAATCCAGTATATTCAATAACCTATAGTCTTCAAGCCCTGGAAAATATATCTGCTGATTGCTGGAGAGGTGAAACACTTTCCAATAGGAAAAAGCCAATTTGTTGATCTAAAGCTTACTTATTCCGAAAAGCACATCACTCTCAACAAAACTTTAAGAAAGCTGGATCAGGTGAAGGATAAGGGATTTATGACTAAACCAAAGAGACCAGCAACTAGACTAATAGTGAGATCACTCATCTAGGACATTGGAAACTCTTGTTCAAACCCATTTTCTGCCTCATTTGGCACAACTAAATCTGGGTCTCCAATATCCCAGGTGGGTGCCATAACCACTGGTCTTCTCAGTCAATTTCTGTAGCCAGTAATTACAGAATTATACAAAAATACAGTAAATCCCACCAGGAGACAGTGAAAAATCATGGTCTTGGTGTCATTAGCTGGCGGTGTAGGCATTCATCTCCAGTGGATGGCTCAGATGTCTGCCTTTGGTCCTCAGTGGGGGAAGCAGCAACTTGAACCCCAGTGTCCTCCATCTCTAACAAGTACTTGAACTACAGGCAGTCGGGGCTTCTGGGTTCTTCCGTGTTGTTTGTTTCACTTTGTTCATCATGAAAAACATGCAAAACTTTGATTTTCCCCTCAATGCATAACTTTGAGTGTTTTGAACCCTTGAATTTTGCAAGAGACGAAATCGCAGCTTTCATGATTAATTCCTGAGCTAAACTTTCCGACAAGCATATTTTCTTGCTGGGGTCCCATCGGTCTCAGATTAGAAAAATAACTGCTTCTGAATTCTGCAGCAGGAGATTTATTAAAGCTAAGAAGCTAATATCACATTAGACTTTGGCTCTTGCACATTTGTCTTCAGTATGTATATGTAGGCAACATTTTTTTTTTTCAGTGTTCCTCTGTTTTAATTACTGGATATTCCAGAATCAATCACTACTGATTTGTGGCTGATCATAGAAACTATCATCGCTGAATTAAGCTCAAAAGTTATCTTACAAGATTAATTGTGTCATGAAAGTGTTGAATACTGTATGGAGTTATCAATGCAGCACATGGACACTGTAAAATTTACAACCAATTGATCTCATTGCAGCGATATCATTAAAACTGTCATGTCAATCTTTCATGCAATTCCCCACACACAGATATAATGAGAGGGGACAGAGAATCCAGCATAGCTCCAAGTGCTACCTCTCACATATCCATAACACAGGGGAGAACAACATTATTTAATGACTCTGAGAAAGGCTTGCCGAAGTGCCAGCAGGATGGCTCTCACGACACAAGCAATCAAGTGGCATGTATGAAACAGCCATAGGGAAGACGAAAAACTGCACGCCTGACTTCTGTATGGAGACATCTTCTAAAAGCCCAACGTGACATATAGAGCTCTCAAAACAGTCTTGGGAAAGGCTTCGCTGCCCAAATACTGTTTCCTGACAAGGCTGTACTGTGAATGCTGTACAGCACTCAAAAAACAGAATTACAGAGCTCTGACAGTGTGTAAACCATGGAAATGAAAGATTATCAATGTCCAGAGTAATTTTTGTATGGAACCAGGCTCTGTTTAATCCCCAGGGTGACTCAAAGTTTAATGACCAAACTGTACTTGAGATTAGGCTGAAATACCATCAGCAAATTAGGTTGGCTGAGAGAAATTCCAGAAAGGAGGCTGGGTCATGCCCTCCTGCTTCTTATCTGTTCAGAAAATGCAGTATCTCAGCTAAAAGCAAAGAGGAGGGAGAGCAGTACAATGCAATATAAAATCTAAATTCGAGTTTAGTAGTATAGATTCAAAAATATAGCAACCAGAGTTGGGGCACGCCAGTCCCCAGCAGCATTGCTTCAGATTTACTCGCAGGACACTTTGTTTTACGGCTTAGTTTTTGTCCTACTGCTGACTACAGTGACTTCACACAACTATAACTGTATTGAGTATGGCAATTTATACCAGTTTATATGAGAATGGAGTCCATTCAATCTGATATTTTACATGTTTCTGGGTAAAGTGTTGAGAGATAGAAATGAAGGAAAAGGGTTTCTCGAGGCAACTCGAGAAGTCCTTGAGTCCCCTGTGTCTAGTTTCTGCCAGCAGCTGCTGTAAAATAGAAGTCAACTCAGTATGGTAAATCAGCAATTAGGAAATATTTTTGGAAACTATTGCAGGAAAACATCACTATACACCAGGTCTGTTTTTATAACCTTCTCTGTGGATGCTGCTGGAGATGTGTCCTGGGCTAGATGGGTGCTTTGCCTGACCCATCGTTGATACTCTTAAGTTCTTCCATGCAAATAAATCCTTAAAGGATGCAATAGTGAGGGAAGGTGGAAATAGTCAAGAAACTTCTATATCCTGGAAATTCCCAGATCCTCAGATGCTTCAATTAGTAGCTAGCTGATTTGTTGTACAAATCTATATCTTGTGCAATGAACAGCCCAACATGTCAAAGAATCATAAATGTGACTTGCAGTCACTGACCACATGAGTTGTATCGAACAGAGTTTGGGCAGCTTCCAGTACACATCTCAGTGCATCAATCGCTACTCTGTTCCATGTAGTATGTGCAGCAGTTAAATCTGCAGTTTCCATTGCAGCCTTTGAACTGTTTATGAGATACGATCTTGCTTATTTATGGGGTTTTTTAATTGCTGCATTAAATTGAAAAAGTTAGGAAACTCTGTCTGTCAGGAAGACCATGGCTGTCAGTTCACTCGCTCTCAAAGAAGCTTCTATGATGGAATCAGTGACGGTCTTCTTTTCTGTGTAAATCTTCCTCTATTGCCCTTTCCAAAACGATGGTCGCTGGCAACAGTCAGAGTGATCCCAACAATTTAGGTGTCCACAAAAGTTGTCAAAGGTATAAGACACTGGTTTAGGAGGCAGGAGGTTTAAGCTTTATTCCCACTGCCTGCAAAGGCTCAGTGAGTTACTCTCTTTTGTTTTCTCTTCCAAAAAACCTATACTGAATGTCTTCACAAAGCGTGTTACTGAGAACTCCTATTTTAGCTCATTATCTTTTAATGACTACACAACATTCACATCTGCATAGCATACCCTGCCACTGGACAATTTTATGTTTAAGCTATGTTTCCCTCCTCAGATCTTTGGTCTTTTAGAGCAACAGCTTTAGAAATACTGAGCATAAATCTTAACGCAGTCAACCATGAAAAGTCTTTCACAGTACAGTTAATTAAAGAAGTTTAAACCACACTTTTTCTCCTTCCTCTGGCATTAGGCCTATTCCCTAAATACAGGAGGAGGATAGCTGAGGTCTGTGTTCTTGCCATTTGAATTTATTTTCATGCTGCATGTATCTTGTACCAATCTGGACTTTGTAAATGATGCGAACGTATAGAGAACCTCAGACCCCATTCTTCCCCACGCTCCTTAATGTCATCATATATAGAGGAGGTGTGGTATTTTTGTTATGTAGGTGACATTTAATGATAATTTCTGCTGACATTTCCATCGTTTTCCTGGAATGAATAGTGTGAGTAAACAGTTTTTAGTTCTGCTTTTCAGCATCAACCTTCCTTTCCTTACAGACGCAGTGTTCTCCTTCTGCAATGTAAATGTAATTTATGAAAGAAACTGGCCTAGTCTGACTTGCTGGGTTTTCTTCACTCCATTGGCATAGTGACTTGCCAAGTAGCTTACATTTTAGTTGAATACAGCTGGCAAAGCACTGCCACCTCTGCATCATTGTCATGAATGCATGTAGTCATCTCACATGTACCAGCCTCTGCTTCAAAACCTGATGAATAGAAGCAATTTATCCCAAACTCTTCTGTGTCAGTGATTGCCCCATTTACAGAGGATCTGTACACCAGCAGATCTCTTTCACTTGAGCACAGTTGTAGACTATCCACCACTTTAGAAAATCACAGGTGTCTTCTGTTACTCTCTGAATCCTCATTTAATTGGCAGCATCTACATTGCACAGTTAAATGAAAGAATTGATGGCAGAAGAGCATGAATAAAAGTAAATGTGCCTTAAAAGGTGTGGGAGTCAGGTAAATCTCTAGTATATTATCTGTACTATTTATTTATTTTCTGGATTTAGGATTTTGCATGTATTAGCACTAAAATTCCTCTCGCATTTTGTAACAACCATGTGTGTAACTTCTCAGTTAAGTTGTTGTTAAGTATGTCCAGTATATTTAATATCTACTGAAGCTAGTATAGACAATGTTTCATCAAAAGCAAAAATTATCTGCCACGAGTAGAGATTCAATAATACCAGATACAGACATGAACTTGTTCTTGTTTTCCATTTTTAAGCATCTTTTTTGGTTCAGTAGCAATGGAGTATCAGAATATTTTGCTGGAGGTGACACACGTTCACTGAAACACGACACTGAGGTCTTGAACTCCTCTGAAAATTAATGAGTCTGAGACACTTTGCTTAAGAGAAGTCGTATTAACCCCACTGTCCTGGCCAGACTCCAAAGTGAATAATTATGTCCTGTCTAAACCTCTGAGTAACTGCGTCATTCTCCTGTTTCTGCCTGAAACTCCGGCTGACATCAGGTACATAGCTGCACTGTCCTACCCACGGAGCCAACTCACATCATTAATTCAGCAAATTTCAACTTACTGTCCTAAAACTTTGTGCCGTTCTCCTCTACTAAGGAATGCTATTCCCTTAAAGCAACTGGAAGTGTAATCTTGGTAATTCCTCACCAAACACCAAGCTACTGCATTAGGGGATGCTATGCAATACAGTGTAATGTGAAATAAATTTAGCGAGGAAAAAATCCATAAAACTGGCTGGAAGGAAAATAAATCCTCTCTTTCATAACACTACATTTACGTGGCATCCTTAGCAGCCCTCTTCCAGGAACTCCCCCAGCCCCTGCGATGTGTCCTATTTCCAACATGATCACAGCACCACGACCCTCCCGCCCTGGCTATGCCTTAAATACTTCTGAGGATTATTTCTTATGATTAAAACATGACAGAAATTATTATGCATGTTTCTCATAGCCCGTTTCATCTGCACTGACCTGCTAGAAGTAGGTTTTTGTAGCTAGGTGGCCATCTCTTGCCTCTGCATCTCAGCCAGATGACTGTGGAGATATCCCCCACCATGTGAACGCAGCAATTCCACATGTGCCCAGTCCTTTGAGATCCCCTGATAACAAAATATTGTAGGAACTTGGAAATAAAGGATCTAGTCTAAAGAAAAGCTCCACTGACTGCACTGTTGATTCTCCTCTTCTGTGCCACTTGACTATGTTAGACAGTCTGCTTCATGTTCTCACTCTGCTCCCTCATAGAGCCAGTAGAGTTTCTTGTCCTTTTTAGTCCCACTAGGAAGGTTCTGCCTCAAACTCTCCTCTTCTAATTTCATAGATTTCGATCCTGAATTTAAGACCAATTGTGTCTTCATCATCCTATATTACTTTCAAACTACAAGTGCTTAAATGTATTTGTACAAAGCTGGTTGTATCAGTGTTGTCCTAATCATTACCTTGAACTCTGTGTCAGTAAATTTCATCCCACTCCTATAACCCTGGTCCTTAAAATCATCCATTTCCCCCTCTGCCCTTCCTCTGTGCTAATGATGGAAGGACACATTTCTAAGACCAATAATTCTCAAACTACTTTTTTGAGCTCATTTTCCATTCACTTCCAGGTCCTTAATATTCTCCCTGTAAGTATTTATACCAAACCCTGAACGCTGCTGACATCAGACTAATGAACTCACAGACGACTGGATCGCTTCCCCTGAGCTTTCAAACGTTTGCATCAGTTACTATTTTGCAGTAATAAACTGCTATTTCTCCCATCCTTTCCCCCAGCTTCTGATCTCATGTTCCTTGCTCTGAGATGGGGACCATATTGTCCTCCCAATTTCTGGGCACTCAGTCACAGTTGCCAAGCTGAAATATTACAGTCCTATGACTCTTAACAACATTTGCTTTCCAAGAAATATTTGGAAAGTGAAAGCATCACATGATTCCTAATTCTAATCAAATAAATATCTCTAGTATTAGAGAGATCACTCCAACTTTAACTCAGGGGTTTCCCCAAACTCGCAACGGTTCTTTTACAACACTTCCCCGAAGTGATTTGACGTAAACTGATTTTGCTTTCTCTGACAATTACTTCCTATTCCTTTATTGCCCACTACATTTTAAAACTTTTAATATATTTCTAACACTGTTTCATGCTCTATGCCATTATGTCTATCTTTCATGAACAGCTAATATTTTTCAATAACTGTACTGCAGTTAAGAAAGCTACTCTGCTATTTTTTCTGCTATTTGTTTTATCTCCCCAAATATTTTGATTTCTTTATTTTCATGATGTGCTGGCATCGGCTCACAAACAAATTGTCTCTGCCCAGATTAGGTAAAGAATTTACCAGACTACAACTCTCATCAATATTTATGCTTTCTTCCTCACAGAAAGAGATAAGCATTAGAACTGGAAGCATCACCAGAGCAAATAGTGGCTCTAAGCAAATACAAATCAGAAAAGAATCCTTTGGGGTTTTATGGCAAAGGCGAAGCAAGTGCTTTATAAAGGCATTTAAACAGTCAAGTCAAAGCAAATAATAAATTTCTGTCATTGAACATTCAGCTCTCTTGAGACAGCTATTAAGAAGTTTATACTAATTTACCCACTACCTCATCCTCTAGAGGCAAAGAGGGGCAGATGACACTCAGAAAGCAAAAAAACCTAATAAATGTTTTCCAAATTAATATATCCAGGTAAACATATGCATTATTTACCCAGTTGTGTTTGTATTAATTAAAGTTGATAAGGAGTGTCAGTATCAGCACTTGGAAACATGTAAGGACTTGATAGTACAGTGGTATTGTCCGAAACCCTGCATTCAGATTTAGTTTCTGTCCTCAAAACCAGGAATGAAATGAAATGAAATAATTCCAGGCAGCATACGGATTTTTTCCTTCCAATATTCACCGAATATTGGAAGGAAATAACAAACAGTGCATATTTTACCATACATCACCTTAGTAACTAGTTCTTTCCCATTTAACTTGCCTAAACACAGTTTTCACCTTAAAAAAACAACAAAACAAAAGCAAAGTAAAAGGCCTTACTTGGAACAATTAGCTCAATTTCTTCTGACATGGCAGTTCCCAGCACATTGGATGCATAGCAACGGTATTTCCCTTGAAAATTGGTGATGATTCCACGGTTTTGAATCACAAATGTTCCAGAGTTGTTAGATGCAACTATCCTTGGGTCAGATAACAAATCAAATGGTTTTCCATCTTTAGTCCAGTTGAAGCTGGAAAATAATATGAGTGTTACAAAGGGCAGATCACAGAACAGAGAGCACTATGGTACAAAACCAGTGGTTAATACGAGTCCAACAATGCACTAGAAAGAAGAACTTGATATAAGAGGAAAGAGTTGGATGGTAAAATGACCACTGTGCTACTATAACTTGTGTTAGCTATTGGGCATGTCTCTCCTGTTGGACACTTCACTTTTGGATAACTGACTGTGACATGAAATAAGAATACCAAGCTTAAGGCAAGGACAAAAAATGAGAGAGTCCATCTGTGAAAGCAAAAGCCGCACAGTGAAAGGAACTAGAGGTTTGAGAAAAAGCTGGGTCTGTAGGAGAGCTGGTGCTTTTGACTGGCAAAGATTGATGGGAGCATTCTCACCAGCTACAGGAGATACCACGGTTGAACCCAGGAGAAACTGAGATGACTCTCCTGAGTTTCTCCTGGTCTTCACATAGAATCACTTGTAGTTTTGATGCTACTGGGTTGTGATTTTAATGAGTGCTGAAGTATTGGTCATAGCTGGTATCTGGAAGTCTCAGGTGGCTTGAAATTGGGCTAGACTGATTCAAAATAAGAGACAGCTGGGAATGACAGTATAACATGCATTTAGTGGAATACGTACCTTTTTCAATGTTTTAAGAGAATAAATTAATGTCAACAGAAACGTATGTTTTGGCACTTCTAGTATTGGCAAAACTACCTTGCGACTGTATGGAGGGGAGTATGGGTTCCTACTGCCTAACCATCGCTATCACGTACATTTAAATATACCGGAAAACTTTTCACTGATCTGCTGACAAACAGTGAAGCAAAGGAAATTTGTTATCACACTACAAACCTCCATTCAGAGTTCAATTAAAAAGGATCAAACCATCTTGATATAACAATAACAACTGCCTTTTTCAAGCAAGTTTAAATTGTGTTGTGGAGAAAAAAGAAAGGAAGAATAGAAACGACATGCAAACCAGCTATTAATTTAGCCCATATACCATCCAGTGGTGAAAGTCTCAGGAGAAGCTTTTACTGTGTTATTATTAAATTTTTGTTAATCACATTTGCATTAAAAATCTTTTCCCTTTTACATTGGTATAAAATACATAAAGCTTATCTTTGGATATTTATTTGAATAGCTCTTTATGTGTATATTTGTAACACCACCACGGTCATGATAATGTCAGGTACAGACAAGGTATCTGATAAAATGCAAATGTGATCTCTGAATACACGGTTTAATGTGCTTGGTATTTTTAGGGCTGCTGTGGAAAAGGCAGAAGAACAGCTGGGACCCTCTGATTACCATTACACCCCTCCTATCTTTTGCAGCACAGCCCAGACAAGCTCTTTTAAATCATGGGGTGAACTTAGCACATGCTAGAGAAATGGAACACCTCCCAACAAGAAAAAGGCATGTTGTTATCTATTCACAGAGTGAGTGGAAGTGATCGAGCAACAAAAGCTGAATGGCCTAAATGGAAACCCAAACCTTAACCTTGCCTTACGATGATGAGCAGGTTACTATACGTCCCCTATTCCTCTCCTCCTCAAAAACAGAACAGTGTTTGGCAAAGGCTTTGAGTAAACTCAATTTCTGTTTGCTTCTCCAGGTGAAAGCAGTACTCACATGGGCTGCGGGTTTCCTTTAGCTTCACATTTAATTGTAAAGTCCTCATCAAAAGGGTAGGCAACCTGGGTGTGAGATTGCTCCGTGATTGTTGGAAGCTGCGCAACTGAACACAAAGAGAATGGGTTAAGCCACCATTCAAGCAAAACTGCTCCACTCAGGGCCTTTCTTCAAAAGGGTCAATGTCAGGATTGCCTTACTCCTGCAAAGTGAGGCTTGCCTTAAAAAAAAAAGGACAATGATCATCATCTTCCTGGCATTGACAATATTCTCTTCTCCCAAAACTGAACACTATCATGTCCTCAGCAGCCAGAGGAAGGCTTGACAGCACTGACTGTGTTCAGCCAGCCGCTCAGGGCCATCACCGGTGCACGCTTCCATGTATGACCAACCCACCCAGGGCAGAGGAGGGCTGGGGCCATGTTAAAGCTAAAGCCAAAGCATGGGTGTGTGGACTGGTAAATTTGTTCAGTGGTGAAGTCAATAACAGGCTTTTTAATCCAGACACAGATACACATGCGTGAAGCAGCAAACTGCTGTCTCCATCCTGGATAAAATTGCCAGGAAATCCATGGACTGCAAGATGACTTAATACCCCCTCCAGGGTACAGCACGGGAAGAGCCGTTACCAGTCACACAGACACGATGATGTTTCACTAACTTATTTTTTCTAAGGGAATTAAAGTGTTGCAAATGTCTGTGACAGAGCCACATGAGGGAGAACGCTCCCCGCAGTGGAGCTGGGGATAATAGGATCATCACATTGTTATAAACAGCCAGGAAGAAAATTAACATGCTCTTTAGTTTCTTTTTAAGTCCAGGAAGCTCAATGCTGGAGCAAAACGTGGTGTCTTGCCATACCATGCAGTCTCAAACACTTCCGAGCCCACCAGCGTCACTGATCAGACATAATTCTTTTTTATTAAAATATAAAATGCTTCATTAAAGCGAATTAAGGGCTAGATAGTTCCCCCGTGTAGGTACTTAAAAGCAATGGATGCCCAGATAGTTTGTCCTGCACTTTACAGTCACAGCTCCACGTTTGCTTTATTTAACCAGCAGGAGCCACTGCCGTACCTTCCTCCAAAAAAGTTCTACTTCCAAAAGCTGTTAAACAAGTTTGCATAACTTAAGAAAAATATGCTGTAAACCTGCTTGACTGCCTTATCCTTTGCAGCCAGGGCTGTTGGCAGACTCCAGAGTGCTAACAGGTCACGGCAAGTCCACACGATGCCCTGAAACTGGCCCCTGTCCTACACTGAGGCTACAGCACCCAAAGCCCTGCAAAGAGTCTACGTTTCTTTTTCCTTAGGTTTATTCATTTATCCCCACCATAATTCATTCAAAACCCAATATTGTTGAGTTTTGCTTTGCTGTGGGTTTTTTCCCCCCAAAAAAACATGTAGATTGTAATCCTCCTAATCCATCTATATTTGGAAAACGCAAAGCTTGGGAGGTCTGGGCTGTGCTCCAGGCAGTGGGGTCCACTGGCTTTCATTGGACTGGCCCCTATGAGCCTTATGCCATATTTCACACGTGTCCGGAAAGCACACCAACCGTGTCGAACAGGCAGTTTGAATGCATCGTAGCCACAGAGGGAAAAAGGAGGTGCTCCCCAGGGCAGTACGCGAGGTGTAGGAAACACTGCTCTGGGGACTAACGTACACCCCGAAACATACACCTGCTCCTTTTTCGGACTGAAACGGCAGGTTGCAAGACAAATAAAGGTATATGTACATCAAACAAGCTTCAGGGAGATTCAGAGCCAAAATGAGGAATTTATGTGAAGGACAAAACCAAACCCTTGGAGCGAAGCGTTGTGTTGGATCGCAAACCTCAGATATATGTTATTAGACAAGTTTATTGCTACGTTTAAGCAGGTTCAAACAAAGTAGCTTACATTTTTATCACATCTGAATTTCCCAAAGGCCATGTTCTGGCAGAATTAAATTCAAAATGGAACAACTGAAAAGGAGGATTTAATATTTTTTTCTTCAGGGAAAGGTTAAAAAAAAAAAAAGAAAACAAAAAGGGATACCAAATCAAAACAGCAAAGTGTTCAGTAAATAGCTACAACTCACCTGATAATGGTATTTCAATAGCTGCTGCCAAACTCAATACAAAGAAAAACAGGCATATGGTGATCCCCTTTGTGCTTAATAGCGTCTCCATCACTCTTGTGTAAACAAGGAGTCCAAACAGAATGAGAGGTACCTTATGCTTCCTCTCACCGTCACTTCAAATCAGATGTAAGGATGTGAAATTGAAAGTCTAGTGTGGAAAAGAAACAGCCATATTAGCTTGCAATATTAACTTGGTTCTAACAAGGTTATTAAATTTAAGCAGTGCTTCAGGATTTGCAGCTAAATTGCAAATTGCACTAACCGGTACAATTTCTTCTCCTCTCACCCCAGCCCCCTGGCTCTGGGCAGGTCCTCTATTAAATTTCTAACCAAAAAATACGTGCACAAAAGTACAAATCCATTATGGCACAGAAGTCTAATTATTTTTTGTTTTGCAATTAAAAGTACTAATGGTTTAAAATGCGGTATACTTGTAATCATTCCAGTTCATAAATTTTTTCTAATGAGAGATGTGTAAGTTGGAAAGTAACGTAACAGACCTAATGAGAGAAATTTGGTACACTAATGACCTTGTTCATAAACCTCATATGTCTTTTATCTTTCATTTATGTATAAAAAAGGATACTATCTAGTTTAGTTCATTAATAAGGACCAGAACACGAAACCTTTGCTTTTCGTCCATAATCCCAGAACTACAATAGGTAGGTTTTACACAATCCATTACACATCCTTAGGTTCTGCATTACAAGGCAAAAATGTCAGGCGGCTGCCAAAAGGAGACATATTCAGCTCCAATGAGCATTTAAGTGTAATTCACAAAGGAGTAAAGGAGAGAGAATTCTACAAATGTGGGTGTACGGATGATTTCAGTCATCACCATTGTTCACAATATCCCAGTGAAATATTAACTGGTATAAGATGGTTTGTACCTTTGCATCTTCTAACACCTAGCACTTCTGGGACATTTGTCTCAAGAGTATTTAGACTTTAGTTGTCAAGATAATTTTGCACGAGCAATTTTCAAGACAAGGCTTCTATGCTGGAAGTAAGGACCAGCCCGCCGGCAGCCCATAGCGAGCTTTGCTTCAAGCCACCGAGCTCACAAGCAGAGCTGTACAACCATGGCACTATATTTCCAGACTAAGCCTGGCTCACACACAGCTCTTGTAAAAAAAACTATACACCCCGTTAATCCATGGATTAAGCAATCCCGGGACCACCGAGAGCAGCTGGCACGCAGGGGCAGGTGGGACCTGGGCAGCGCGCTGGGGATGCTCGTCCGTGATGTTTGCCATCACGGTTGGTTGACCAGACCTCTGCAAAACACAGGCATGAAGCAGAGGCTTCCCTTTCACCCGGCACGCTCCCTCTCGCATCGGCTCTCGGAGATGAGCAACAGGTCGTGCTGTGGCCCTTTCTCCAGAGGCATGAGCAGGATCGTTTCTGCTTACTCGGCCAACAGTTCATGAAACCTTTCTGGAAGTTAACCTCTTTGAGACCAAAATTCCTGAGTGAAGATGGAAACTGGCCAACAAGGGGACAAGAGACAGACACTATAATCACATAAGCCTCATCTGTTTAGAAATGAGGTTGAAAATCAGATGTCTTTAAGTATCTTAGGCACCGAGCGTTCGCTGATGGAAGACGCTGACTAATCTGCTCAGCGCCTCGCTCCGCAGAGGGGGACGGGGCAGAAGGGCACCAGAGGGGTCGCGGACCCGCTGGCTCAGCTGCCACCCCCAGGTGGTGTCGGGTGTAAATGAGGCAGAATCAGGCAACATCATTAAATTCGGGTTTGTGGCAGTCGATACTTCCCTCAGTTTGATTTCTCCTAGCTCTGACTTGTGAGCAACAGACCTTTCCAAACCCCAGCCCCATAAAACCTGGGCTGTATCACAGCATGGGGGGTACCCACGCCCCACGGCCGCACCGCAGCCCCAGCCGGCAGCTACCTGACGGCTGCACAACTTGTCCCTGCAGGCCTGGGCACCCCTGCCCTGCCTTACCTGGTCCTGGCAGGCGCGCAGTTCTGGATCTGTGCCATCGACGGCA
>NW_010558345.1:0-267 GCF_000687285.1 Phaethon lepturus | reverse complement strand
CAGCCCTCTCCCCTCCCTGCTGCCAGCTGGGGGCAGCGGGGCAGCCCGGGTCGGGGTGCCGGCCAGGGAAAGGGGAGCTAAGCTTGCAGGAGGTGTGCAGCTTGCTAAGGGTGCAGACTGCGGAGGGGGAAGTTTCTTTTTATACGAGTGTTACAAAGCATTGTGGAGATTCAGATCAAATTCAAGAAAAAAAAGGGAAAACAGCTTGATTCCTTAATCAAACCTATTAGCTCACGTTTTCTTTTTTCTTTTTTTCATAACGCGACA
>NW_010558344.1:10411-18004 GCF_000687285.1 Phaethon lepturus | reverse complement strand
AAGGCAGGTGAAGGCTACAGGAAAAAAAAACCCAAAGGGAAAACGGTTTGGAAGCACAGACGGGCGCAGACATGGGTTCGGCTGCATAAGTATCACCAAAAACGTTTGACGGAGGAGCACGTGGCAGGACTAGAAGTGTTGATCTTCCTACAAATGTTGTTTTATGGATGGGAAATAAATGCAGGGTTGGGGTTGCCTGATCTTTTCACTGAGTTAGTGGTGGGGCTGGGAGTGAAATGCGTATTTCTTGCGGGGCATCATTCTCTCAGCTGAATTGCATCACTTTGTAGGAGGTTTCAGTGGCTTAAATCAGGACTAGATTTGGCCTGGAGTACCTGAGTACCAGCACACAATCGTCCCGTGCTTTTCTTTACTGAGCAGGTGAAGTACTGCTTGCTCTAAAACAAAGGAAGATCTGTATTTTAGTTTCTGAAAGACTAGTGAACTTCAAGGTACTTCCACGTATGACAAATAGTCTCAAGGAGGTGCCTGGTATATACAGTGGGATTTAAGGTTTTGTATAAATGTGACAGTTCACATATTTTGCTTCCAAAAGTGGCCATTACACTTATGTAGTCTGATCCTCTAACTTCTGTTTCAGCTGATTTGATCCTCAGAAGACTCTCCTGCCTTGATCTAAAGGCGGCAGTTTCTTTCTATAATACTTTCAGAACTACCTACTGTATGTGTCTCTAATACCTGAAGAAAACCTTGTTTTCAAGACTGAGAGCATCTGAGGTCATCAGCCCCTGTAGCAGATTGGAGGACATACAGAAATAGAAGAAAAATATTTTATGAGGATGATTGTTGTTTCCTCATGGTTAAGGGACAGAAGAAACCATGGAGCGGGGGATCCAAATGGCACCAACTTACACATAGACTCATAGAATCATGGAATCATTTAGGTTGGAAAAGATCATTGAGTCCAACTGTAAACCTAGCACTGCGAAGTCCACCACTAAACCATGTCCCTCAGCACTACATCTACATGTCTTTTAAATACCTCCAGAGATGGTGATTCAACCACTTTCCTGGGTGGCCTTTTCCAATGCTAATTTAGCAAAGCACAGGTAAAGGGAAATACAAATAGTTTTCTTCATGTACTGTTTCCAGTTGTTCTTGAAATCTGAGACAAAGTGTTCAGTTATTTTTGTATCATTAGAACCTGTAAACACATATCAGGTTCTCTACACAGCAATATGCACTCAATAACCTATAGCTGTAAGTTTAAGGAGCTGCAGTATATACAGTTTTGTTGTTTTAAGCATGGTAATAAAAGAAAGATCCAGAATAATAATTTGAACTTTAGTGTATCCCCAAGTATGCACACTGAAATGAAACATGAATAAACAAATAATAGCGTACATCATTAATGAGAAGAGCAAATTGTGCTTCCAAAAATGTCTTCTCTGCATGTGTCCCATCTTTTTTACTGCCAAACATTTATTCTTCTTCATCTTGAAATTTTTGTTGTCCATGAGAAATTGAATATTTACATTACTGTTCTGGCTTTTTGATTTGGTCTTACAAGTCCAGTATTGAAGAATGATGAAGAAGTCTCAGCACAGGTTTTCAGACTGGAATATCTAGATCTAAGGACTGTCATATACATTAAGGAAGCCAAGTGAAAACTGTCAAGCTCTGCTGCTGTAATTATATCAATAGAAGACGTGGACTTGTAGCTCTTGGGAAAGCAGTTGGCTAAAGAAAGAGTATCTGAAAGCTTTCACACTCCCAATTAAGAGAGACCTCAGTAAAGAACAATTTTCTAGCTGACGCTCACTTAGAGCCTGGTGGTCTGACAAAATCATCAAGCAGGTCCTCAGCCTATGGCTGACAGTTCAGAAATCAGACTTCTTTATTTTGAATGACACCTTTTTACCTTCTGTCCTTTGATGCTACCAATGGAAAACTGAGACACCTATATGTAAAGGTCCTCATAGATTTAAGTTTTGCCAGACCAAAGCAAGACATTCTCTTTTGTCATACTGGTCAAATTTTTCATCACATCTTTTATATCCTCCCTCTCTGTGGGATTTTAAGCTTGTTCAGAACCCAGCTGGAGGCTTGTACTCCTGCTCTTCTTAAAATATTGTGATAATTATATTACTTGAATTTCTGTAGCTTCTGCCAGCCTTCACAGGGTTTCAGATAGTCATAAAGAACAAAGGATTTAGTAAATGTATTCTAAAATATGACTTTTAATTTGTCTGATAAGAAAACCAATGGTAACTGTATTTGTCTAACAAAACCCTCAGTGGCAAAACCCTCAGTTTTCTCCCTTACAGCTTGTTTCACTTGTCAAATGTTGTCTGAGTACACAAAAGTTATCAGTACAAGGCAGAAATGCAAGATTCCTACCTTGGGGAAGGTATGATCCAGGTGCCATAAATGTATCGAAGGAAGTAACAGGCTTTTTCACACTAAGGACAGAGAATGATGCAACTATAACTGACGTGGTATAAGAGGGATCCCACTCTGTAATAACTTGTGCCATTAATATTATCAAAGATACTTTACAGTGATACACAAAAGTTATCCTAACGCTGCCTCCTGCCATGCACAAGGAGCTATCAGACTATATTAAGGGATGGTTCCCACAAACCCAGGTTGTGAGTCCCTGCCCTGTAACAACAAAAGCTTTCTGTAGTAAACCAGCTTCCTTCCACCATACTTCTATCTTCCTACCTTGGTACTCAAAGCTTAATTAATAATTTCAAGGGAAATTTTGTTCTACAGAATTTACTCAGCCTTCATCCTTTCTGTTGCACAGATTGCATATCTGTTCCCTACTTAGTCATGTGAATGTGAATAAATTCCCCTATGGCAGGGTTTTGTTTAAACAGTATTAGGCACAGCATACTGTTAAGCCACAGCCTGTTTCACCTTTGTGGCTTTGCACCACATAGCTTTTCCTTAAGACACCCTCTACTGAATTGCACAGGACACCTACGGGATGACTCTAGAATAGGGTGGTTTACTCTCAGTCTTGAGAGCATTCGTTGTGCCGGACCTTGCAATGCCAGATGTGCTTTTTTTTCCCCAGCAGCTGAGAAATTTGAAAGCAGAGGCTTCTGACTCATAGTTACAGAGTGGAGAACTAAGGTGAGTTAAGCCTTTACAACCTCCCACTGTTTGTTACTATTCCTTTCCTGGAGCTAACCACCAAATATCACAGTTCGGTGAAGAGACAAAATGCCTCTGCCTCAGCCATTTGAAATAAAAAATTGATGCCCTGGAGCATGCATAGTTCACCGACAATTTAAGTCAAGATGCTGGGCTGTGAAATGGAGTAGCTGATCCATGGCACATGTTCTGCTCTGTCAGCTCAGTTACAGGGGTTGCAACCTCCAGCAAAGAAGCTGGGCAGACTTGTACATGTCCTCAGTGGCATTTGCCAAAATGACCTAGCTATTTGATAATTGTACCAATGCAGCTTCTTCTATGTAATCAGCTGCAATAGTTCCTGAAGTAATATCATTTTAGTCACCAGTGCTGGAAGAAATCTTGATAGGTAGAAACGTATGTATAGTGTGATCTCTACAGGAAAGATGGAAGGACTCAAAAAAAATTCTTCTGAAGGCTAGAGCTTTCTGAGAATACTGTGAATCCAGTGAGAGTACTGCCAGAACTCAGAGGGAAAATAGATTACAAGACAGGGGTTATGGACTTGCATACCTTATTCCCAGAGAGCTCTGTCTAGTCCTCAGTTCCCCTGGCACAGTAATCTGCAATATTGCTGTTGAAATCTTGGGGCATGCATGCACATATTGTATGTGGAGCAAAAGTTAATCCTATGCAGTATTTATGGTACATTTAGGAAAACATACAGTGAGTCATAGGATCATATAATGGTTTGGGTTCAAAGGGACCTTTAAAGATAATCTAGTCCAACGCTCCTACCATGGGCAGTGACATCTTTCACTAGATCAGGTTACTCAAGGACCCATCTAACCTGAGCTTGAACACTTTGAATGATGGAGTATCCACAATTTCTCTGGGCAACCTGCTCCAATGTCTCACCACCCTCATCATAAAAAATTTCTCCCTTATGTCCAGGCTAAACCTAAACTCTTTCAGTTTAAAACTGTTGCTCCTTGTCCTGTCAGTACAGGCCTTGATAAAAAGTCTCTCTCCATCTTTCTTATAAGCCCCCTTTAAGTACTGGAAGGCTGCAATAAGGTCTTCCTGGAGCCTTCGCCTCTCCAGGTTGAACAGCCCCAACTCTCTCAGCCGTTACTCATAGGAGAGGTGTTCCATCCCCCTGATCAATTTTGTTGACCACCTCTGGACCTGCTCCAACAGGTCCATGTGTTTCCTGTGCTGAGGGAAAAGAAAGAGCTGGACGCAGGACTCCAGGTGGGGTCTCACAAGAGCACAGTAGAGGGGCAGAATCTCCTCCCTTGACCTGCTGGACATGCTGCTTTGGGTGCAGCCCAGGATACAATGGGCTTTCTGGGCTCTAAGTGCACACTGCCAGCTTATGTCCAGCTTTTCATCCACCAGTACCCCCAAGTCCTTCTTGGCAGAGCTGCTTTCAACCCCTTCATCCCCCAGTCTGTATTGATATTGGTGGGCATTTCCCCCACCCAGGTGCAGGACCTTGCACTTGGCCTTGTTGAACTTCATGAGGTTTGCAGAAACCCACTCCTCAACCCTGTCAAGGTCTCTTTGGATGGCATCCCTTTACTCACGTGAAACAAACTGCACCACTCATCTGCAAACTTGCTGAGGGTGCACTCAATCCTAGTGTCTATGTCACTGATGAAGATATTAAACAGTATTGGTCCCAGTACAGAGCCCTGAGGGACACCACTCATCACTGGTTTCCACTTGGACATTGAACCATTGACTGTAACTCTTTGGATGTGGCCATACAGTCAATTCCTTATTCATCTAACAGTCCATCCATCAAATCCATATGTCTCCAATTTAGAGGTAAGAATGTTGTAGGGGACTGCATCAAAGGCCTTACAGAAGTCCAGGTAAATGACTGGATTTCTCTTCCAAGTTCTTCTCTTGCCCACTGATGGAGCCACTCCATCATAGAAGGAAGCTAGATTAGTCAGGCATGATTTGCCATTGATGAAGCTATGTTGGCTGTCTCTAATTACCTCTCTGTCTTCCATATGTTTTGACAAGTCTTCCAGGACGATCTGCTTCCTGATCTTACTGGGCACAGAGGTGAGACTGACTGATCAGTTGTTCCCAGGGCCCTCCTTTTTACCCTTTTTAAAAATGGGCTAAATGTTTCCTTTTTTCCAGTCACTGGGGACTTCTCCTGACTGCCATGACTTTTCAAATATGATTGAGTTGCCAATCTCAATCATATTGGCAACTTCATCAGACAATTCCCTCATGACCCTGGGATGCATCTCATCGGGTCCCATGGACTTGTGTATGTTCAGGTTCTTCAGGTGTTCTTGAACCTGACCTTCTCCTACAATGGGAGGGACTTTATTTCCCCAGTCCCTGCTTCGAGGTTCAGGGGCTTGAGAGATGTGGGAAGAGACATTGTCTTTGAAAACTGAGGAAAAAAAAATTGTTGAGTACCTCTGCCTTCTCCATGTTGGTTGCCACCACCTCTCCTGTCTCATTTATTGGGAGAGTACATTGTCTTTAATCTTTTTCTGGCCAGCATACCTGTAGATGCCCTTCTTATTATTCTTTGTAGCCCTCACCAAATTCAGCTCCAACTGTGCATTACCTTTTCTAATCCCATCTCTATACCTCCAGACAGTGTCCTTACATTCTTCTCAGGATACATATCCCTGGTTCCACTGCCTGTGCATTTCCTTCATATAGTTTAGTTTGACCAGAAGGTCCTTACGGAGCCATGCCAGTCTCCTGCCTTCCTTGCATGATTTCTTACATGTGGGAATCAAGAGCTCTTGCACTCTGAGAAAAATGTCATTAAAAAGCTGTCTTTGTCCCTGAGGGCAGTTTCCCAGGTGGTCTAGGTTCTTCAGGTGTTCTTGAACCTGACCTTCTCCTACAATGGGAGGGACTTTATTTCCCCAGTCCCTGCTTCGAGGTTCAGGGGCTTGAGAGATGTGGGAAGAGACATTGTCTTTGAAAACTGAGGAAAAAAAAATTGTTGAGTACCTCTGCCTTCTCCATGTTGGTTGCCACCACCTCTCCTGTCTCATTTATTGGGAGAGTACATTGTCTTTAATCTTTTTCTGGCCAGCATACCTGTAGATGCCCTTCTTATTATTCTTTGTAGCCCTCACCAAATTCAGCTCCAACTGTGCATTACCTTTTCTAATCCCATCTCTATACCTCCAGACAGTGTCCTTACATTCTTCTCAGGATACATATCCCTGGTTCCACTGCCTGTGCATTTCCTTCATATAGTTTAGTTTGACCAGAAGGTCCTTACGGAGCCATGCCAGTCTCCTGCCTTCCTTGCATGATTTCTTACATGTGGGAATCAAGAGCTCTTGCACTCTGAGAAAAATGTCATTAAAAAGCTGTCTTTGTCCCTGAGGGCAGTTTCCCAGGTGGTCTCATCCACTAATTCCTTAAACAACTGAAAGTTTTCTCTCCTAAAATTCAGCATTCTGACTCTGCTCTTCACCTGGCCCATATCTCTCAAGGTTGTGAATTCTACCAGGACATGACCATTGCAGCCCAGGCTGCCACCAATATTGACGTGTCTAATTAGTTCATCCGTGTTGGTAAGCAACAGGTCTAGTAATGCTTCTCCTCTGGTCAGGCTATCACCTGGATTAGAAATTATCTTTGTCGCACTCCAGGAGTCTTTTGGACTGCTTACAGCTTGCTCTGCTGCTTTTCCAGCAGTTGTCAGGGTGATTGAAGTCCACTGGCAGGATCAGAGCCTCAGAGCATTATGCTTCCTGTAGATGAAGTAAGAATGCTTCATCAACAGGCTCCCCTTGCTCAGGCAGCCTGTAGTAAACACGAACTGCAAGGTTTCCTTTGTTGGCTTGGCCCCTAATTTTTACCCATGAGCTCTCAACCTGTTCATTACCATTTTTCAACTCCATTTTTTCACATAGAGGACAATGAACACACACACTCCTCCTTCCGTGCCTGTCCCTTCTGAACAGTTTAAAGCCATCAACTACAGCGCTCCGGTTGTGCAATTCGTCCCACCACATTTCAGCGATAGCGATTAGATCGTAGCTTTCTAGCTGCACAGCGGCTTCCAGCTCCTTCCTGTTTGAAGTCAAACAGTGTCCTGTTTGACACTCTAGTGTCTTTAAAAATAACCATCACAAAGACCTAAACAACTAAAATAGTGATAAGAAGTTCCTGTAGCAGAAGTGGATGGTTTTTTTGATCAAGTAAAGTATCAAGGGTTGGCAAGCTGCTGACAGTTTGTTGTGGAGTCTGAAAGTCCTGAGAACCTGGAGAAACAGGTTGGGTAGCAGCCCGAGAGACAGACATCCTGGCATAGCTGTGAACCAGGAGGGTTTACTTTGGAAACCTGCCATGTTTCTTCTGATGGATTCAGCATAATCATGCTCTTCTGCAAAACACTTTGATTTCAACAAATTATCCATTTTCCCAGAATGAAAAATACCATGTTGAAAAACTGCAGCAGGATGTCTCCTGCTGCACTTTAAA
>NW_010558344.1:0-10380 GCF_000687285.1 Phaethon lepturus | reverse complement strand
TTTCCCAAGTGTGCCTTGTTTCTCCTGTATTGCAAATAAGGCTTCATCAGCACATAATTAGTGCTTCAGAAACCCTTAGAAGTTCTCAACCTTTCAGATAAATACTCAAATATATGTTGACTTCTTCAGTTCTTTAGGACAATTAAAAAAAAAAGCTTCTGTGTTCTTTATCTAGGGCTTTTTATGAAGCTGACATTTATTGTGAAATAATAGGGTTCCATATGATACTCTGGTATTTCTATCCCCATTAAGTTTTTGTTTCAAACATTATTCAGTTCTTACATGCTCTCACAACATCATACATGCTTTGTACCTCAGAGCAATTTTCTGAGAGTAAAAGCACACACTGCAGAACAAACTGTGGCTACAAGTCGCCAAGAGAAAAAAGAACATGATTTGCTAGCAGTAATATTCTTAGCTCAGATCTTGAGAGCTATTAGACCTCTGGACAGAGAAAAAGGAGATGAGTCCAATACAGACTCCTGTAATCCATATGCTGCTTCAGGATTTATAATTTTCATGATTTTGCATGATAACAAGATTGATAGTCAAAGAAAAGGGCAATAGCAACTCCTCATGTGGTTGCAGAGTCAGAAGACAACATGCAACCTTGCAAGAGCAGGTGAATATGTAACCTGCTTTCCCTGGGGATGGGGTTTTCAGCTGGCAGTCAAATTCGGGCACAAATTAAGTTATGCCTTGGGCCATAGTCCCTCTGCTATCTGTATACCCGTTCCTTTTCCAGTTCCTGCCTTAGGCCCCTTTGTCAAATCGTATAACAACATCTCAGACTACCACTTTATAAAGAAACCAAAAAGCAGAGTGAGAACAAACTCATTGAAGCACTGGTACATGACAGTCCGTACTGCTTCATTGTCAGCAGGCTCACTAAGCAAAGCCTGGGCCATAGTGTGGGCCAATGGCTGTTGCTGGGTGTATGGATGAAGCTGCCCTTTTTCAGCTGTGGAAGAGACTTCAGCAGTATATGCATATATATATGTACACTATATAGCTATATTTGGTCATATGTATGTGTGTTGCAACTTTGTTGACCTGGGATTTGTTTTTGCTTCATGAAGTTACACCATTTCAGTGAAGCATCATTTGTCATATTTATTCTTGCTGTTGCATTTCTGATCATGGTACATTAGGGAATGCTTTTCATTGTCCATCTTCTTTGATAACACACGTTACATGATAACATTCTCTATACAAACTGTGCTGTGCCACTTGCCCTTATGCGCCAAAACCCAGGCACTGGCCCATCTTAGTTACAAGAGGGACATAGCCTCAGAGGCTAACAAGCAGTCTTTAATGCATCTAGACTCTGATACCACAGCATGTCGTATCTAAATTCTGTACTTGATGAAGATGATCACTGGAGCAGGGGTGATCAGGGAAAACGCCAAAGGGAGGGTTTCAAATGTTCTTTTATCAGAGAATGCTGTGAAGGCTTTTAAAAGGATAGATAAATAGCAAAAGGCCAGAGTATGCATGAGAGCAGACAAAAGCCTTGTAATCTGGTATTTTTCACTTGGACTTTGTCTTCATTTGCTAGCTAACCCCAAACAGACGTTCCTTTTTCTGCCTATCAGCAATGTGTAAATAAATCTCTCAGGGCATTCTATAAATAGACACAATTCCTTCATTACAAATGACCTTTCTACTCCCAGCTTGGTTACACAGAACATGAACTGTGTCCAGGTGGAGGTCATAGGACGTAGCATCTTGTGAGAGTCCATCTAAGCATGCATGCAGTATGAAGTAAATGTTCCTTTTTTTTTTTTTTTCCAGTGCTATAGCAGTTTGCTCTAAAGCACCAGGTATGCACAAGAGGAAGTGGTCCAGCAGTGCCAGACCTGTGATGTTACATGAATTTGGTGATACTGGGGCTGATACGAGGCTGGTTTGAGCATGCCTGGGAGTTCAGAAGTTCTTTCTGTGCATGCCACCTCCCCGTAGACTGCTATGCCCCTTTATACTGAAGATATAGATATGATCTCCTCTCTCAGGAGACCAAAGCAGAACAATTAGCAGTTGATGGGAAGTTTGAGGAAATCCTACTGGGTCATACAAATGAGAAAAAGTGCCAACATTCAGATTGTGTTAGACTTAGAAAGGATAAGGCTGCTGTGGGAGGTACTGCTTTGCTAGCCTGAATTTTGTCTACAGCATGGAGTGTGCTCATGTCAGTGGGACATTGTTAGTAACATCCTGAGGAAACACCTTTGGGGAGTTGTTTGCCTATCTTCTGTGATAACACAGATCCTATTACAACCCCAAAGGTTAATTTCTTTTGAAAGTCTGAATTATGGAGTATTAAAAGTACACAGAAGATTTTTTTCAGAACATTGCATTTTCTGAGGCAGGCTTAGGACAAACCAATTTCTTGGAGTCATGCTCCCAGGAAGTTGACTAATGGGGGTAGCTGAGGTAGCCAAGGTGTAATATAAATGTACAGTGTAGCTGTATTGCTCACCTGAAGAGTATAGCCAGTAAACTACTTTGGATACTGAGGGGTTAGTCTCATGACTTTGTCCACCCTCGACTGCGAAGTCCACGTCTGACAATGAAATCGTGATCTTCAGTCTTGAAGAACAGAACAGTGAACAGAGTGCATCTTAAGTGCTTCCTGCACTACAATGCTTCTGCTGTTATTACTGAGTTTCGTCTTGATTTTCTAGTTTGGGTAAGGCACGTTTTGGGGCTTTCTGCTCATTTCAGAAACTACCAGACAACAATTTGTGGAGCAGAAGATTGCAACTTTCCTTCACCCAGTCCCAAGATGCTGCAGGGCTGACTGCTGGCCATGCAGCCACTGGAGAGGGAAGAAACTCAGTGATGCTCATGGAATTTCAAAGGGAAGCATCATCTGGTCCCCCTTCTGTGGACCTGGGCTGCATGCTTTTTCAGAATTCCCTTCAATACTTGGTCACAGTGTTCAACAAGACCATCTAACTGGCCATGGTACACTGACATTTTTAACAAGTTAATTAACAGAGCCTTGGAGACTTCTTGCATTGAATAAGAACTGTGAAATTAGTGCTGTCACATATTTTGATTTGGTTACATAGACTGGCCTCGGAATAGAGGTTTTATGAGATAATTTTCTAGTGCTAATGGGCTTTGAAAATGTGACTTCTGGGTGGTGGGAGATACAATCTGACAAGATTCCACAGCCTAACAATTGTAAGAAGGGTATCAGAGTATCCCACAAAATTTTTCCTGAGGGAACCAACTAATATAACCTCTAGAAGAGAATGCAGAAGTAGTGGGGCCTAGGATACCTTTGGAAGATACTGAGGGCAGGATAGACATTCGGCATGTTTGTAGACCGGGGTAACCTCTGCATGCTTATGAACATTAAGATCCAATTTTCAATATCGCTGTGTGTAGAGAGGATGATATTCTTTCTTTTCACAGTCTTTTTCATTAATCAGTTCCTACGCAAACTGTGCCTCATGTAGTCTGTGTAGGTGTGGGACAAGGTCTCTTTCTTACATGTATGCTGAAAGGGAGGTGTCATTTTGTTCTGTGAACTAATACAATGATGGCAATGATTAATGGTGGAATTTGTCCAGAAATGTGGCCACAAAATCTGTCCTAATGCAAGTTCAAAGACTGTAATACTTTTAGCATTGGTACAGAGAATCAGGGATTGTGTTCTTCCAATCCCTAAGCAAAAATTGTTTTCTACAGCTTATGGATGCATTTTTCTACTCAGTTACTTTGTAGTTCATCCATATAAACCTTGTTTACTGCTTTAAATGCATAATAGGCATAGTTTCAATAATTTGTGTACAGTTCTTAAAAGTCAGGTAGGATAACATTTCACTGGAGAAGATAAGTAAGAAGTCAGTAAAATACGTGTAACAAACATGATTGCAGCAGTCAAATACACAAAATTATTGAGCTGTTCAAATGCACACTCATTTCAGGTACTTACATTTTCATTCTAAAAGAAAACAAAAAGAATGCAAACATTATTTTTATGCAAAGGAGATACATTCATTCTCATCCTTTTAAATTAATGTTCACCATCCTTAAACATAAATTAGTGGCTGAGTGACTTACAACTCTATAATTATATTCAAATCAGTGAGGGAAGGGAAGAGATACCACTGTTTTTCTTCTGGTACTTTTTAATGGAGTCTGTAGCTGTTAAAATCATGACAGATGTTACACTTTGAATATCACTATTGTTACAATATTACTGCCTAAATTTACAGAAAACTTGAAACAGAAATGGTGGGGTGTGAATTTCCCCATTGACTTCAGTTATGCATTAAGTGAAATGCCAGTTTAAAATTAGCTTTGAAAATTAGCACTGATAATTATGGGAAAGATGTATCTTACAGTTTCTGCGAAAATAAATCTAATTGCAGGAGGCCTGTGTGGATAAAATGAAGTACTTTGCTAAGCATATAGATTTGAAAGTTAAGGTCTTTAAGAACATATTGCAGGATCTGCTGGGAAGATCATAACTGGTTTTATTGCATCCATTCAGCCTGAAGAAAGGCCCAACTTTCATCAGTTCAGGAAATGCTATGTCAGGTAACGTGTGTAAGACTAGGACATCACGAACCATTGACAAAATACATTTTTTACATTTGTAAGGTAGCTACATTCTTCACTGGGAGCTGTAAATTCAGGCAGCAGTGCATTGAACTGTACACATAAACAAAAATAAATTCTCCTCTGTCTCTATATCCATAAATTTCCTTCCCCTTTGTAAAACAGTGCTGTAGTCTCAGATTTAATTAAAACAGTTATTGAAGGATCTGTAGCTGCACACTCAAGCATAAGCTATAGCACGCTCCTTCGCAGCAGAAATGCATGCCTGTCATATTTTTGTAAACCTATTGCTTTCCCTTAGAAGCAGGCAAGCCGGTGTTTGGTCTTAATGATGGACACGGACTGGACTGAAACATTAGGTCCTGGGTGCAAGGGGAGCGTGAGTAGGTATTTCTAAAAGCTGTGCGCATGGAGGACATGCCTGTTCCTGTGTATTTTTCTCAGTCTTGAGCTCGCCGTTGCCAATGTGCAAAACCAGGACTGGAATTTTCAGTGTTGTGCAATGTTGTACTTACACCGAGAGTTTGATTGATTGGTATTTGCAATGCCAGGAGGGTTTTTTTATGTTTCTTCTACGTGTGCTAATGGTTGTCTCCAAGGTACACCATTTGCTTAATTGAGATCCTCCCTTGGTGCAGAAATGAGATATATACCGTATTTGTGGAGCTGTTTTGTACCACTGACGGCAGTGGGAACTGTGTCAATAATTTCAGAGGGAAGGGAATTAGGACCTATAGAACGATGTTTTATTGAATACTAAACAGTGTTCCTTAACAAGGCAAAATAACTCTCCTCTTACTTTCTTTCATAACTTTTTCTTTCCTTTGCCTTTTTCCCCAGGTTTTATCCTTTTATTTTCATAATCATGAGAAGCCAAATTAATCTCAGGTGTTAGACTGCCAAACCAGCTTTGAATTTCTTTGACTGTTCTGATTCTTTATACTTTGAGTCCAGCAGTGAGGGCCAGAGACTAGCTAGATCTTACCAGTTGAGATATTTGGTGGCTGATTGGTTTGGCAGATCCATCTTCCATTCAACCGCAGATGTCCACATGTAAAGACACATCTACTTGTATTGTGGCAGGTATCCATTCACTCATGAGTCACTTCATTTTCTTTTTGTATTAGGTATGCTACAGGTCATATGCTTTGCTTCCAATAAAAATCACTTACTCCCTCTGTAAGTAAGTGTGTAATCATGTCCTGAGGCAGTAGGAGGGAGGGGACCCAGAAGAAGAGGTTAAAAAGCAATCCTCCACTCAGAGAAGTAAAGCAATACAAATAGGGTGCACAGCTGGCAGAACTGTGGAGAGAAAAGGAGAGAAGGATTAAAAAAAATTAATCTCCAGAGTATAAAAGTACAATTGAGGAATGAAAGTAGTTTCAAAGCAGCTGAATAAAAGGGAGGGAGAAGAGATGAAATGATAAACCCACATGGGAAAACTAGAAAATCGTAGTTAGGATCAATGAAAAGGGATGATAAGCAGAAAAAGCAAAACACACAAAACATTCCTGTCTGTAAGCCAGAACAAATTATGAGGGTAACAACTTTATATGCTTTTAAAATTTCTGAAGGAAGGAAAATGGCAACAGGAATAGTGAGGGAAACAATTTTTAAAAAACGATAGCGGAAATGAAAGGCTTCTATTCAACGGTTTCTGTCTAAAAATCTAAAAGTCTTGCTGTTCTAAGTATAAACCAGGCAACATAAATTTACCTTCAAATGAGAGCAAACATAATTTATTTTAATGCATATGCATTTGCATTGTATATGTGTTATATGATGGCTTTATTTTAAATAATAATCTGTCTCTCCAGAATCATCGTAATTTTGGGGTTTTGGTAACCAGGTAGACTGCAGTGCAGTATCTTGGCAGAGAGGTGGAGTAAAATCTGAGGAGTCCCAACCTTGTACTGACAACAGAGCCTTGTATTGACAACAGAGCATAGGTATCCTCCTTTACCTCAACAAGAGTTTGTATTTCTGCAGCAGGGCAATCTGGTTCGCAACCTTGCTGTCCCCAGTATAGTTTTGTAGTAACAAAACATGGGATTGCAACATCCAGGTCACTCACCTGTCCTCATCCATGGAACAGGAAAATCTCTTTATGCTGGAAAGCAGCAAAAACGTCCAGGTAGCATTCAGGTTCAAACTCAGCTGCCTGGGTTTCAGAGTCTTTAACGATGTCTACACCTAAATTCCCATTATAGAGCTCAGACACCTTGCCCATGGATGGGCACCTGTGTGTAGAAGCCTGAATCTGCAAACCGACATCCTTCTCCTCGGCTGACGTCGCCCGGGCAGCCCCTGAGAGCAGGCTGGGTGGACGCACGACCTGCCTGGCAGCTTGGGCACCAGCTACCACCCAAGCCCTGCCATGGCTACCACCGGCTACCACCCCAACCTCTGTGTTTTATAACCGCTGCACACAAAACATCCCACTGTCATTCATCAGGCCTTCATAATTTCTGCTGAAATTATAGGCTGGGACATTGGAAAAAAATAAAAGGTTAGGTCATTTGTTCTTATAAGGACTAATTATAAAATCCATGACTGTGTTACTTAACATCCATTTCCAAGTATGTTGGCAATACTCCCTCCTGTATTTCCTGAACATGTTCCTACAAACAAGTTTTCTGGAGGGGTGAGGGCTGACGCAAGGAGTTTGAAACTCAGCTGAGAGAGGAGAGTTGATTTTTGTATTTATGATTGCGAGTATTTGCTGCTGCGTCTAATAGGACCGCTGACTTAAAGGGTATTGTCTAGCTTATAAAGTAAAAACAAATATTACAGGTCAAACTCCTATTTTCATATGAAACCTTTACCAAATTAAAAAAAAAAGATAAATATTCTTGAGAAATCAGAAGTCCTGGAATTTTCCATGTCAAGCTGATCCAATGCAGACACTACAGACTAAAGGGAAGACTTCGCGATTGTGGTTTAAATAGGATGAGGTTAATATTCTCTTCCTATATGTAATCTGCTTCTACAGTGATAAGGTATCATGTTTCTAATTTTAATTACAGAGGTGGGTGGGTTAGATCACTAAAATTTATACTTGGGTTAGGGTGTGGATTTATAGCCCAGCTCCTCCCTGTAAAGGCTGGGACTGCTTGTGTCTGGACTCATCTTTTTAATTAATTTGCAGTAATTAAAGGGTGCTATCTGGGATGGGGCTAAAGAGAAAGACAATTAAAATGTAGTGCTTCTCCTTTGGTATCTGCAGCCTTGTTTATTTTAAACCATCTTCAATGCGCTGGTGAGTTTAAGTCTTCTGTATCACATACTGTGCAAGCAGAAATATGTGAGTGAACTGTTGCCAGTGGCTCGGAGCAAGCATGGGGCATGTTTCAGATTACACTGTGTTTTCTTGTTCGGATCTGATCTCCTAGCTAGGAGAGGCTGAGAAAGGCAGCTCTAGGGGATTTACTTCTAGCAGCAGCAGCACATGATCCATCAATCGCGTGATTCTCACCACCGAGGACTAATGGGGAGGGTGAAGAGAGAGTGAGTGCTGCCTTGGGGAAGCAACAGCAGTTTCTTCTGCTCGCGGGGCCTCTCCACCAGCTGAACGCTCCATGGCTTCTCCCAGGTTAGAAACTTACTGCTGCCCGAACCGCGATGCAGCCACGCAGCTAGTGATGAACTTCGCGCCTCAAGTCTTCTGCGGGGTTTGCATTGGCAGCGCCTCTGTCAGTATGCTATTGACCATCCTGCAGCTCCTGCCGAAGAAGGGACAGAGCTCGCGGAAGATGCCCAAAGCCTCCTCTTCTTCCACCATCCTTCTCCTTATCTCCATTTGTGACATCCTTGGTGGCTTAGGTAAGTGCCAGCTTGATGTCCCTCACCCTTGCTGTAGCAGGCTCTTGTTGCCCTGAGGTGCCATAGCCAAATGAAGCTGGTGAGTGGACAACAGAGATTTCTGAGAGAAACATGCCGTAAGTATTCATGGCAAGAATTGGGCTAAGTGAGATCAGAAAATGACGGGCCTTTGGGGAAGAAAGGTCTTGTTTAATAGCTATATTTTATAAGCAAAAGCTCTTGACAAATCTACACCAAAATCTCTGCTTTAAAAGAGATTAAAATCTGGAACAGTGGCTGGTTCTCAGAGGAAGGCATAAAAGTGGAGGCAAGGCAGCATATTTAAAACTAAAGCTGACATCAAACACTTAGCCAGCCCTTAGGACTACATTTGAAAAACACTCCCTATATGTCTTTAAATCCTCTCAGACCAAGTTTGCCATCTTCTTCAGGTGCCAGACGCTCCTCTGGGCACATCGTGTCGACAGCAAACGAATTTGAAATGCAGCTGGACACAGATCATGCTGGACACAGGCTTTTGAAACGTGAGCGAAGAAGCTCCCTTATCAAAGACAACCTGCTGCCCGGCCTGATAGGCTGGAGGAATAAAACAACAGAGAATAAAACCAAACTAATGAGTCAAAATGAAACTAATGTGTCTAAATCTGTCCTGTCAGTCTATGGCATTTACTGCCAAATTAGGTATAAATTGCCATGACACATGCTATGAAAATACAGGGTGAGTTTTTTCTAAAATAAGAATTTTTCCCTCACATTAGATAACAGAAGTAGTGCCATTTTGTAAGTCTCTCTCACTGCCTGGGAAGGGAGTAGGATTTTAGAATCTTTTCCCCTTTTATACCTAGCCAACTTCTCTCACAGTATGTATTAAGCACCAATATTAAAACAAATGATAGAGAGGAAAATAAAGAAAGAGAGATATTGAAAAAGCGTATGTGCATTCACCTGGAAAACATCCTTTCAGTCAGATGAGGCCAGCAATAGATAAAGTTATTATTTTTCTCCCTTTCTCTTTCACTGGCAAACTCAAACTATTTATCCATCATTGTTTTTGAATTAGACGCACTTCAGTGGGTGGGAAACCGTTCTCTCTTGGTGGGAAACCTGGTGCGTTTGTTCTGCTACAAACTGTTGGTGCTTTAATGCGTAGTTCAAGCAAACCCAGAAAGTATCACTAGCAAACTGTAAGTTCCTTTGAAAAAAGGGTTTAAAAAAAATTACGTTCTCACGTAATTGCAAAGCCCTGCTTTGTTCAGCCCTGTGACCAAGAGGAAAAGAGCCGCCTGTAAAAATGAAGACAGCGAAAAGTGGGAAATAGCTTTTTTCTGCAATGAGAGTTGATAGAGAAATGAGTATTAGCATGTGAATATATACCAGTAGAACTGTAGAGAGTTAGTTACTGTTTTATGTCAATCTGTTAAGTGCTACCCAACTCATTTTAGGGAAGTGCATCACAGTATCTGTAGCTAAGTGAGATTTTCATCTACATAACGTTTCAAGTCCCAGCAGCTTCAGACTCTTGGGGCTACTTCCCCATAGCGATTCCGCCGACGTCCAAGTAGCGCAGTTGCTCCTGCCCTGCGCCTCTGCAGCCGTAGCCTTGCTGTGAACGCCCAAAATCTGGGCTGCGATGTGAAATATGTGGCCGGGCAGAAGCATGTGACTCGAATCACACCAGCAGATTCAAAGCATTAACACGCTTTTTTTCTTTAGGTATGATATTCAGGTCAAGCGTATGGCTGGGCTTCCCGGGCTTCATAGCCAACATTTCCGTGGCGAACGGGACCGACGTGTGGCCTTCTGCTTTCTGCGTGGGGAGCGCGGTAGGTACCCGGGTCGTCTCCCTTTCCTCCGGCTCCCGGTTGACGGTCCCTCATCGTGGGGACTCTGAAAGCCAAACCACCGCGTCCGAAAGGAAACCCAGCTGTGAGCCAGAGCCTGGATATGATGGTTTCAGCCTCTGCCGCGCCCCTGCAAGCGCGC
>NW_010558343.1:0-11453 GCF_000687285.1 Phaethon lepturus | reverse complement strand
AACCTAGTGATTCTGTGATTCTGTGATTAGAAAGGGAAAGGAATACTAAGTTATCAAATTGCTAGTGCCTGAAGATGCTGGCTGCATAGAAAAATGATAAATAACTTCCCCCCCCCCCGCCCAAAGAGCAAAGGAAAACAGTTCTGAAACAGCCCTGACATAATGGCCTAGTGCTGAGATTCTGACACATTCGCTGGCGGAGGTTGCGAGTATTTCGTGCTGGGGAGGTAATGGTGCAGAACCAGCGTACCTTGAACGTGCACCCTTCCAACGTTGGAAGGAAACACCCGTGCATGACCAGCTGCTGCCTGATCGTGGTGCCCCTTGCACAAAGCTCATGCCTGGGAGTGGAATGGAAGGCAGAAAGGGAGGGCAGGCCCAGGGTGTGAGGTGGTCCGGGAAGGTGGGCAAAATAAACATAGGAGCAGAAGGAAAGGCAATGACACATGGTGGATGTGTGGGAAGGTAGAAAAAGCATACAACGCTTTTCACTAAAGCAGCACTATAGTTCCAGGAGGCAAAGTATCTGGGGCAAGAGAAGACATAACCTTCTTCTGCTTGGAGAAAGCAAGGGACTATAATCTGAACCACAATGGATGAGGAGTATGGCAAGAGGTCTCTCAGTGGTGATAAGTAAAAAACTATGCCCTCATGCTAGCGTGGATACTGTTCTTGACCACTGAGCGTGTACCCGCTGTGAGCGCTGGGTTGCTCTGGGTGCCTGGATGGGCTTGCTGCCAGAGCTGCTGCTCTGTCCCTTCAACCTTTGGGCTGGATTTCTGGCTGGTTCCTTACACTGGTGGTGCTGAGCACCCCATGCAGGACGTGCTGTCTGCACAGGAGTAACTGCAGCAGCACTACGAACGATGTGGTGTGAAAGAGGAGGTGTTTGGTTTATGGGAGAGGCGGATCACATCTACAGACCTGCCCTAACTGGGAAATCTCATCTTCAGTGTGGGCCAACCAAGTGCCCTGGCTTCAAAATAACCTGTGATAACAAGCCTGCTCTCCACTGATTGCTTGATACCAAGTGCAGCGTGATGCCATGGAAATACGTCAGCAGCAGCAGGAAACGAGCAGGTTTGCTAGCAGGAAGCCAGCAAAGCCTGCTGTCCTGGGGCTTTGCACCTTGGCAGGATCTGTTGATGTCTCCTCATTCAAACAGCTCCTGAGGTTTGGGGTCTCTTTCTCTCTTAAATGTAGACTCTGAGCCTGTCCCATGAGGGCTGAGATCACATTACAGCTTTAGCTCAACAGGTGCCAAGCTATGGGGCTCTGACTGCCTTTTCATAACCATCTATAAGAGTGTAATTATGTGTTTAGACCTCTGCCTTCTTTAAGTGTATTGGTCAACAGGTTGGAAATTAAGGGGGGATGAAGAAGGAGGAGGAGTTTATTAAAGGGTGGGCTCTGGTCTGGGAATAAAATGTCAGAAAACTGCTGGGAAACCAGGACAATGAGAGGTTTTGGCAAATAGTTGTACCATATCCCGCAGCATCGGGCTGCGCAGGGGAGCCGGGTGGATGCAGGCAGGGCCCGCCTTGGCCGGGCGGACAGTGCGGGGAATGAGATGATGGGACTTGGTGCAAGAGTCGCTGCAAGACTTTGCTGTCCCGGCCACAGTGTCAAGCTGTCGCTGTGCCCAAAGCTGCGTCTCACAGCTGGGTGAGGAGGCAGCTCCAGGCTGGAGCGTAGCAGGATCCCTAGTTAAGCCCCTGCGGGCAAGTCACGGATCTTATCACAAAACTTGAAGAACAGGTAGGACCTATCTGACCACTGTCCCCCCAGCAGAAAGCGGGCGGTGCCACGGGGATATTTCTGTATTTCTGCTGGAGGTAGCTGGGGGGGAGCCTGTGTTTCCAAAGAAAGCGGGACTGGGAATTAGCTGCTCTCCTGTGTACAAGAGCTGAACCAACGCCTTCTGAAACTCAGCGTGGTGGAACTCACTGTACTGGCAAGTGTGTACGGCTTACAGTAACGGTGCATCTTAACAATTAAAAAAGACAGCTGATTCTCTTCTTCCATACGCTGATGTAAATTAGGACCAAGGTTACCGAAGCTACGTTGGTGCGAGAGCAGAAGTGAGCATGGTATGTGCGCTGTCTCTGCTCATTAGCCTCTTTTCTTGCCTAAAGGGCTCCCCTGTTCTTATTTGTTATCGCTTACTTTGCTCATTGCATAGAGGATTTGCCCAGGCTGTTGCTTTTGTGAAAGTACCGCGTTTACTTGCATGAGCTAAGGTAAAGACTGCCTTACTTAAACTGTTAATAAAAGTTGCATTGCTGTAAAAAAAAAAAGATTGCATTTGGTTTACTTTAATGTATTAGTTCTATTCCCCTAAAGAAACATTTCCCTTGACCTACCCTTTCTGTTCAAAATTTTCTAAGAAGTCAGTGGGAACTTTGACGGGTGAGTTTGTCTGAAAATCCTGTAGATAATCGGCGCTCTGGGCTGAGCTCAGTGGGGCTGATTGCTCCACGCTGTATTTAGCAGCAGCCCTGGGAAGGCTCACCTCCTCGCTGCCAGCTGTTGGGAGGGCAAGGGGTAAATGACCCTTGAGCTTAGATCCACAGAGGCAAAGGACCTGGCTGAGGTGCCTGAGCTGATGGGAGGGCAGAAACAAAGGAAAAAGGGATAAGTATTGCATTAATTTTTATTTTTTCCTGTTGAAAACCATTGTGCTTACTGCAGGGTTTGCAGTACATTTGGAGTCAGGAAAGGTGATGGCTTATGTTTGCAAAATAACAACTTTGGCAGAAAGCTGCCTTAGTATCTGTGTGATCCCATGAGGTTACTGCTGTGGTGCTGAGGCTTTCTCGGTCTCTTTTTGGGTTGTGTGCTCAGATCAGAGGGCTCTTCTCTGCGAGCACTTCCCACAGCCTCCCCGCTCACGCTCACCGGTGAGCACTCTACATTAGCGTTGTGTGGGTGAGCACCGGACTCAGTACGTTTGATTTCAGCTCACGTTCATCACTGACCTAGAAAAGCGTCTCTCATTGCATAGCCACAGCAGGACAGGAAACGTAACGCAGAAGCAGAGAAAAGAACCGGCAATTACATACTCCTGCCCATTATCATATTATCTATTTCATTATCATACTTTCTATTTTCTGCACATTGAGATCATTGCTTGTAAAGGGCAGTATTTTTTGCAAGATTTTCATTGCTGTTAATACCACTGATACTCAAAGCTGTCTGACAGATGCTGATTTATTGGAAAGCATGCTTTTTAATGCCTATTATGACTGAACCATGTGCTGGACATCCCAGCCGATCTAAAGCAGCATCCCTCTCCTTTCAAACTTCTTTATTAGCCTCTCTGGTTGTCACATCTTGCAGTCCAAAGATTAACTTCTCTGATTCAATTACTTTGTGCGGAAAATGTCTTGATTCAGAACGAGAACAGGTGGATCTCATTGTGTGGTTTATTTTCCAATACTTGGTTTAGGCAAAATCCAGACATTACTAAACCTTTGTATAAAAGGGTGACTCTAAAGAAAACTAAAAAAAACCCCCAAATCAAGTAAAATTCACAGCACCTAGCAGTATTTTATATGTATATATTTTTTTTTTTGTCAAACATATGGAAGAAAAGCAGAGGTATTGCCCATAATGTCAACACAATACCTAGAACTGTAAGAGCAAAATGGGAGAACAGAGTGAAACCCAAGGACCCTGACCTCAAGCAGCAATGGGCATTGGTGCAGGGTCAGGAATACAAATCTACTCTTGCAGCGTTTGAATCTCTCAACAGTGGATTGTGGTCACCACTTCCGTATGCGTGGAAGCACGAAAACCACCTCTGCTGAAAATATGCTGTCAAACTGATGGTCACCAAGGGACTGCTGGGGCAGGAGGGAAAGCTAAAGAAGCTGAAGCCTGTTTGGCTGCAGGGAGGTGTTCCCCGGCCCCTCTCCCATGCCAGAGGCTGGCTTTGGTGGGCAGATACTGCACCTGAGCACTCATGGTAGGTCAGGATGCCTCTGTTCCTCCTCAGTTTGGTTAAGCAGGACACATTGAACAGCACAAACAAAGCCTTTTTAAAAATGGTTTGATAATTGTTGTGTAGAGATATTTCTGTGCTTTTGCTTACTTAGGTTTAGGGGCAAATATGATTCAAAGCATAAATAAGATACCATTTTTATTAATAATGATCTTGTCTATACTTCAATGAGTTAATTGAAGCTTTCAAATAATAATAAAAAAAATCCAACAAAACCCAAAACAAAAAAGCCAAACTGTGAGCTGACCAAAAGTCAAAGCACCTGGTTTATGAAACTATGAGAGCCAGGCGCAAAAAACACGGTGTGTTGTCAACAGAAAGGTGATGCAGGAGGAATATATGGGCTAAATAACTACTCGACAAATAACTTGTATTCTTAGTGTCGTAATATAGAATAGTTCTAGCAACCTGCTCTAGTTGAAGATGTCCCTGCTCACTGCAGGGGATTTGGACTAGATGGCCTTTAAAGGTCCCTTCCAACCCAATGATTCTATGATTCTATGTCCTGAAAACTTTTGTGCATATTATCTTCCTAGATCCTCAATGGCTTTGCAGTCCTTTCTACAGGATGACAGAGGATGCTTTTAAATCAAGTTAACTGAATTGTCCCTTTACAGTCCTGTAGATCCACTTTGCAAAGTTTGTTTTAGAAATATTTGTCTCCATGTGTTCACAATACCAAACATCTAGTTTTTTCTTTTTTGACACACTAATTGTTTCCGTGAAACCAGTTTGATGAGTTAGGTCCTTAAAGTTCAGCACGCAAGTTTTTTCTTTTTTGACACACTAATTGTTTCTGTGAAACCAGTTTGATGACTTAGGTCCTTAAAGTTCAGCACGCGTTCAGGTGATTTGTTGATTTGGGGTACCTAAATCTCTGTATGTATTGAAAGTAATCCACCCATCAACTCACGCTGCCCAGATTTGGAAAAAATCAGGTTTCCAAATTATCTATTCTTCTGTTCCCCCAACAATTCTTTCAGTCTTAAGTGACAAAATAAACACTTTATGTCGGGTTTTGGGTTTTTTTGGTAAAACTTGCAAATACAAGATGTGCAAAAAATGCTGATTTATTCTCCATTTATAGCTTTACATTTTTTAATCACACCCACAGGATGTGTAACACAGAAACAAAAATCAGTATGGTAAGAATTCATAAAACAGTTACAGCTAATAGCAAAATCATTTCAAGAGCTAACAAAAATTAAAAAGTGAGTTTGTCTAGAAAGCTGCACCTTTTTCTTTCTTCATTTCTTGTATTTAACAGCTACCCTAGATGAATGACAGTTTGACTACTGTTGTTTTGAAAATTAGGGGCTGAAGGGTTGTCTTCTTCTTGACCTGCAACATAAAATTGTGCAAGGAAGAACAAGATCCTATAGAAATACTGCACTTCCTCAGATCAACATGAGAAGTATCTGCTCTGAAACTTCATTATGAGAATGCCAAATGTTCTCTCGACAACAGAGCCTATGGCAGTATGAGCTTTATTGTAGTTTCCCTTAGCAAGTGTTGATGGATTTATGGAGGGCTTCATTAAATATAGGCTTAAAGGATATCCGCTATCGCCCACTTGTCAAAAGAAAAAATAATATCAAAGCCATCCGTGCAGATCAGAGATGCAGGTGTTAACAGTGCATTATAATCTGGTAGTGTTTAACTTGCCAATTAATTGCAGTAGTCTTGTCTGAGTTCAGATGTTTAAAAGATAAATTTAAAAGATGAATGCGTCTTGTGTAGGCTTAGGGCACATGGACAACGATACCATATTGCTAATGATTCTTGCTTCGGCACCCCCGTTCATGTTTGCCTTTCTCTTACTAAAGTGCTCCTTCCTAGCAATGAGCCTGCGCGCGCGCGGCCGCTAAGCCCCGGGAATGGGCAGCGTTGGCAGGTTTGCCCGTGTTTTGAGGGGCTGAATGTCAGAGTCCGAGCCCGTTTCAGTACTGCCTTGAGAGTGGGTGATGCTTCACCGCACCAAAGCCGCATCTCTCCTTACTGTTTGTGGGAGTGCGTCAGCAGCACGGGGAAATGACACGGCGTACGCGGCTGCCTGCCGCGCTGTTACCGCATGACTGTAAGTTTTCAAACCCTTAGCAACCAAATCCCTACTCCTGCACGCTCGTCTTCCTTAGAAATGGTGCAGCTGCAAACACTGTATTTTGAGCTCTGAAACAAAGCTCAAAATACCATGTGCAATGGGCTACGTTTTCAGACAACAAAGGTGCACCCTGCTATTTGTAAAACATGCACTTATGAAATCAGATAATAACAGGTACAAGGAATAATGTCACAACATGAATTGCTTGTGGAATCATAAACGTTTTGTGCAACCGGTTAGTTATACACCTATAGTCTGAGCCATCTCCTTAGATGTCAGGACTACCTATAATTTGATACTCGTGTTTAGGAAAAAACAATGAAGTAAGCAAAAGCATATGTAGTTCCAAAACTGAATCAATCTTCCTCCATATAAAAAGTCAAAAAGAATATTATTATTCTGACCTTCTACGGTGTTCATCAGGCAAAAATGCTGGAGGCCCAGGCATAAAAAAAATCATTTATTTAGTAGCACAACTAAAATGGAAGAAAATTTATAGCATATTGTGCTAAATAAGTAATGAGCACAATTTGCAAGTGCATTGTCAAAACCACCATCCATTGTTTGAGTGGGAAACTGGCACTAAGACTTGCTCCTTGGAGGAACATAGGCACACCCCCAAAGTACAGTTTATTTACATGTTCTTTAATCAGCGGAGCTTAGAGACCTGGATGCATCTGAGGATCGGCGAAGCGCATTGGAAGGCATCACCTGCGGGCGCGAAGCAGTGTCACAGGCAGAGCTGTGGGGACAAGGAGGTGGCCGTGCTCTGTAGCACGGAGCCACAACGGGGAAGTGGGGGCGAAAGGCAAAAAAGGAAGAAAGGCGAAAAAAGCAGGAAAGCTCGCTTCAGAACACTGGGAACCACGACGGTAAAGACTCATGGACTTAGAAATCTCGGTTCGATTTAGGCACGCCCCGCCAGCCAGTCGTGTCTATAGGCTGTGCTTTGCCTGATTGAACTTTCACTTGTCTTCGCAAACTTGAATGACAGACCACAAGAGATGCAGGACTAGTCTGCGTATAAAACATAATCCTGCTTACAAAACAAGTGTGCTTGTGCTGCCTGCTCTGGGAAAAGGTATTAAATCGTTCCAACCAACAACGTGGTAGTTTTGTACAACCCTTCGCATTAAAAATGGGGGCTCAGCCTTGGGCTTGTCAATAAACCATTTCTGGTTTTGAAATGGGATGTGTAATGTGCAGTGATAAAAACACTGACAGTATCTGATAAACTCTCCCTGCAGGACAGCCTCAGAGGAGGCCAAGTGGTCTGGAATTGGTTCTATGACAAATTTTTTTGGGGGAAGAGGAGGAATAAAACACTCTTTACTGTGGTGTTAATTTAATCATCTGGGCAAAAAAAGTCCTGGGAGAAAAAAACATAGATAATGATTTAAAATTATGAAAAATAAATCAGTTCCTTTTAATTTGCAGTTTGTGTGATATGAATTCTGCAGCTTGCAGGGCGCTTTTGTGAGTCTCAAGTTCTGTGCTTACAAAAATTGAGCGTCAGAAGAATATGCCACTGGCATCAGAAAAAACAAAATAGGTTTTATTTCATTTGTTTTAATAAATATAACTTCTCAGTCTGAGGCTGGAGGTTTTCCTTTGGGCATTCCTTCTCAACAGGCAAATGAAAATCAAAGGCTTGGAAATCAGGGGAGCTCATACCTGCTGTGAAGGGTGAGATCACATGTAGTATCTTTATAGCAAAGCTAATGCTATGCAAGAAATACATCAAGGAGTGGGTTAGGCTCATTGGGCTACAGCCTAGTCTAGATCTTTCGTAGTGATTTTCTAACTAAAAATCAAAAGCGTTACAATACAAGGCAGAAAATTAGAGTGCCTGTAAGGGAGGCTTTGAAAGTTTGTTTGAATCCCGAGATGCTGTGGGAGTAAGTCTGCAGGCTACAGTATCGCCGTCGCTTGATTTCTATCCCTGTTTGCCAAATTTGTTATCCCTGATTATGCAGAACATGTAAAGCTGGCTGTGCATCCCTTTGCTCTTCTTTCAGCATTACTGGAATTGGGAGTCACTGTACGACAGTCGGTTGCTTCTCCCTTCATGTTCTTGGATGGCGGAGTCGTGTAACGTGAAGAAACGATGTGAAGGAAGTTTAGCTGCTCCATATAAAGGAGGGATGTCATTCATTTCTGTCTGAAACACAAAGATACCAAAGGACAAAATGTGGTGCTTAAAAGAACGTTGGCCGTGTTAAAATCCAGTGCCACTTTCACCTCAAAGCAAATAAGAGTGACAAGTTATAAGTTTATTTTATATTATAAACTAAAACTTTTTGATAAGTTTTATTTTAGTTACAGGTAGAGCCTCGTGACGGGAGGCTAGGTTTATCATTTCAGCCAGTTACAACATTAGGCCAGTGGTTTTGTGGCAGCACTGTTATCACTTGGGAGAGTTTTGGTCAAGTACAACATCCTGTTTAGGTTCTTCACTTGCAATCAATTTTATTAAATTATAATTTGAAGTGTATCCAATCATCATATCTTTTCTCTCATTTTAAAAAATATTTCTGCAGTTGAATATGAGAAAAAATAGAGCAAATATGTTTCACAAGCCAAAATATTTGTGGGAGCAGAAGAAATGTCTATTTTTACTTCAATTATCCCCGTGAGTGGATAAGAACAGTAGATTGAGAAGAAATTAAAACATGGTATTACTACATTGAAATACAGCACAAAAGTCAGTTCTACAGACAGTTGAATAAGACTGCCCTAGTTAGAATGGCATTGAAAATATCTACCTAAACATTCTCAGTACTGGTGTCTGAAACTGGTGTAACTATTAATTACATTGCTGAAATGTCCTCATTACAAAATGTCAGGATGACTCTGCTCCAACTGTAAAGAAAAAAAATAAATGACAATTGCAGTTTTTGTGCTGGTGTAATCCATAGTGTAACCTGAGCTAGAACCCAGTGAGGGCAGGAAAGAAAAGAGAGCTACCCTGAAACTCTGATGTGACTTGCTCTTCTTTTCTTTTTTTACATACATTCTTTGTTTTTCTTTTTTTAATAGTCTTCATTTTTCACTGGGGAAAGTTCTGGCTATTATTTAAGATTACCCTGAGCTCATTTTAAGACATTTGCAAACATCTTACATCTTAAAAAATGAGACAGTGAGTTTGGAACATGCTACTTTTCACTATGCTAAAACAAATGGTGATTTTGAACTTACACTCGAGCTTACCCACTCGTTCTCTGATCTTGGGCATTCTGATCGTGGTATTTTAGTTCTGCAGAACCATGAGCGGTTTAGATTGACCGTGCAGGCAGACGAGTTCTGGCAGCCCAGGACCGCAGGCAGCTGTAAGGAGTAGCTACAACAGCTACAAGACACATGTCGTAAGTGGTCTAAACACGGCTGCATGTGTAAGTCGGCACGGTGAGTCTTTGCTTAGTGAACATTTCCAAGCAGATTATTTGTTAAATGAAGGATTTTGCAGACTGTCTGCAAAGGGATGAGAAATAAGCTGGCTGAGCACTAGAAGGAGGTTCAGATTTTGTGGTGACCGTGACTGCAGTGTAAGATGCTGTAGATACAGTCAGATATGTAGATCTGATTATTTCATATGATCCTTATCTGCACTGGGCCTTTCCTCCATCTGTAAAGGTGCACCAGTGTAAATCTTGGTGGTTTCAAACAGGAAGAAGCTACACTGGCACGAATGGCAGCCTACAGCTGCCCTCGCTGGCGTGGCTATGCAGGTGGTAGCAGCAAAAACGGGCCATGCCCACGGCGACTAGAGCACTCTTACCAAAATAGGATGCTATCAGCACCCACGGGCACCTGCGCGCAACAGCCACGGTCACAGCTACTGCTCAGTGCAGGCAAGGCTTCGGCTACAGAAGATGTCCAACATCCACGTTGTTACGATTCTCCTCGAGCCAAATCCAGCTGAAGAAGTTCCGGGTCCAAGCCTGTGCCCTCCCGATGCTGCAGCACTCTCTTTGGCGTTCGCAGATGCTCAGCATCCAGCTCCTAACGGGATTTGATTGAAATAAATAAATAAAGGAGCTTGCCCAGGCAAGTGTTTTTTGTAAAACCAGTCCCTTCGCAGGCCGATGTAGAGCACAGCCGTGCAGAAAGGAAAGCGCTACGGGGGAATGACGACGCAGGAGGAGGTGATTTGAAAGGAATCGGGGCTGGATCCCCATTGACCAACTGTGACACCGTGACACAGGGCCATTGCCTAACGAGTTACGCAATCTGAAGCAATTTTTTCATCGTTACTATTACTGACAATTTCTCAATCACTTGTTGGTTTTCTACACTGCCTTTAACCAAGCTTCTACCAGGCTATCAGCACAGTTTCTGGTGGCTGACCAGATACCATTAACCATGTTAAGACTTCCCTGTTTGTGGTTTTCTAGATGTAATTTAACATGCCACATTTTAAGAAGGATGTGTTATATGAATATTTGTCTTGACCAATTTTTTTTATGATAGTTTCACTAGGAAAGTGTACTTCATTTGAATAGGACCATTGCCATACCAGTTTTTAATCCTCCTTATGAAATACATCTTTGCCACTGGAAATTGTGTTTTTCTTGTTTGAAGAATGTCAACAGCATGAAAGGTGCATGGGCCAGAGGTGAGCAGGGTGTATGGTTCTTAAAGGATTCCTTTGATTGCTTGTTTATGGCAAAGAGGAACATGAAGATACAGAGATGGCATGAGGAAAATGCGGTAGAGGTAGGAGAGTTGGAGTGAAGCAAGATGAGCGGACCGAGAAGACAGAACGGGTGTCAGACACATTGGGCAGACTTTAGCTGGGACAGGAATATGAAGCAACTGGTGGGAAAGACTATGGTGGCATCCAGAAACCCTGTCTGATAAAATACAAGCACATATCTCAGCTTCTGTAGCCCAGTGCTTTGTTGAATCTGATTTGTATACTTCGTTTTAATGAAGATTTAGTCACTGTGATTATAAAGAAAAGCTTGAAGTTGTAAACAGAACAGAAATGCTGGAGCAATTTGTGCCTGAATTTGTGGAGGAAATCTGAATCAGGATCCGGAAATGAGCATCGCCAGGAGCGTCGCCGAGCAAGAAGGGCATGCGCTGCAGCCCGGTTAAGCACAGCCCTATAACATGTGTGTGGGGTGGTGGTATAAAGAAGTGGAGATACAACCTGCACCTCTGCGCTGGCTGCAAAGGGCTGAGGACACCCGGGATGTGGTGTGGGCCTCTTGCCTGAGGTGACACGCAGGAGGGTGCAGAGGCGGCGGGTGTAGGGGGCCAACGGTGCCAGTACGGCGGTGCTGAGCCCCCCACGAGCGACCTGGGTGGGAAACGGAGACGAGGTGCGCGGGGCACCGAGGGGAA
>NW_010558342.1:118416-118878 GCF_000687285.1 Phaethon lepturus | reverse complement strand
GGGAGAAAAAGTTGCCTTAAAACAAACCACAAAAAGCGCCAGGTCTGTTAGTTTCTCCCAACCTTCTGCTTGTGTGAATGGAAGGTGGTACCACTTGTCTGCCAAAGCACAGGCGCTTTGAAGATGAAGCTGGTGATGTCAGGGTGGTGTTTCCATCTGGATGTGAAGGGAGGGCATAGGCAGGCAACCTCCGTTTCCGTGTGGTGTCCTGTCTTTAGTAGGTTACAGGTTTCCATGGACATCCATTGTTTGGTTGTGGTTTTTTTTTTTTTTCCTCCCCATCACCATTAAATTTTGACTCGAGACGTTTTTAGTTTGTGGCAGTTTCCGCTTCGATGCGTTGGTGAGCAGCTTCTCACCGAGGGCTGGTTGCTGTGGCCGCTGAGCTGCTGCCGCTCTCTCAGGCAGCCCCTGCGCCGCCTTCGGCGAACTGCGAGCGCGGGAACCCCCAGAAAACGTGAT
>NW_010558342.1:115402-118402 GCF_000687285.1 Phaethon lepturus | reverse complement strand
GAGCTGCTGCCGGAGAACCCGACAGCAGATCTGTCACCAGAGCACAGAGAATCTTTGAGCGTGAACCTTGTTCATAAAGCAATAGGATGCTTGGTCTGTACAACCAGCGTGCAGTGCCTCGGGACTCGGGCTAGCTAGGTAATGTGCTGCCAGCAGGATCAAGCTCTGCAGTCAGGGTTTTCCGGATCTAATCTCCGAGATGGTGGTTTCTGTGGGGGGATTCCTCATTTCTCTGGGCTTGAAAAGTGTCTGGGCACTTTGGTTTCAAACCTTGCTACTCTGGAGGACGTGGATTATGCTTGTGATTATTCCAGAATGGGATAATTCTTATTATACTCAAACTAGAGCTCAATTCTCAGCGAGCCATGCTTCTGCTTTTGTTGGTCAGTCTGGAATAATGGGGAAGAAAAAAAATTCCTACCTTGAAATTTTTTGATTGTTTTCTCTGGTATGTGATATTATTTGAGTATCCTTCCCTAGAGACTGCAAGCCTGTCGCTCTTGTGCCTTGCTGTCTTGAAGTGGATTGGAGGTAGCTGGCAAGAGTTGTTTGGGTTTGTTTCATTTGGTTTTTTTTTCTCCTCCATCCTTTGGTTTCCTGTAGGATCATTGTGTTGGGATAAGAGGAATTTTTCCTTTCCATTGCTTAATTGCATTACACTGGTTGAAATCTTTTGTCCTTCCCTTTGTTACCTGCATTTGTTCCCTAACTTTTCAGGTGGCCTTAGAAAGTACAGCTAGAAGGAAGGGACATAAATAGAGCTAGTGTTCAGGATCTCACTTGGCTTTGGAGATAAGGGCCTGGTGGTGGGGAGTCTCTGTTCCATTGTCCCCACTGTTTTCCCCTCTGCCTTCTCTCTTCCCCTGGTTCCTGTTGTTTCACCTTCAGAATCCTTGCTGAATTCACTTTGCTTAAAATAGTATTTGTTTGAACAATAAAAGCTTTACTAAAGGGATACATTATCACTTAGTTTAAATACACATATTGGCTCTGTGAGAGAGGGCTTTGCAAAGAAAGTCTTAACTGTATGCTTTTGCACATAAAATGAGTATGCAAACAAAATCCTGCAAGAGGTCTGCAACTGAAGAAAGCCCTTTTCCCCTGCTTCCCCACATGCAAATATCCAAATACAACAGCAGTTCCTACCACTGAAGCAGCGGCGAGGGAAAACCAAGCGGCATTGAAATGCTGCCAGCGATACCTTTATAGTGAGTTACAGCACCGAAGGCAAACAGCAGCTGGAAGCTTGGTTTGCTCTTCTTGTATGAATAAGATTAAGTAGCAGGCACAGTGCTGGTGAGGGGTATTTCCTGACCCTCTTCCACAAAGGTTTTGAACGCTTCTGGAGAAGGGCAGCACTTCTTCAGCACCGGCTGAAGGAACGGTGACCAGAGAGCTGGGCACAGCTGAGTGCTTTACAGGTCTCCCTTACCGGGGCATTGGTCTGCCTCATGGTGTTTGCGTGCGGGTTGACCAGCTGTGCTTGTAACTAGTCTCTATGTGGGAGAGTTGATGTTTGCAACTCGATTCTCCTGATTTTAATCTGAATGGTTGACTTTTAATGAGTTATATACAGACTGGTGGCACGTGGCGGTTGAGTCAGGGGAGGGGACCTGCCCTTGCAACCAAGGGATGTTCTCTCAGGTACCGCCTTGTGTGGCAGCTCTGTCCTCCACCTCTTGGGATTATGGCTAGCTTGCAGTGGCTCACAGACTCCAGGGCTGGCTCTCTGTGTGGGAGGGGTAAGGGCCCGAGCAGTGCTGTAGGTTCTCGCCCTGTCTCCTCTGCTTTGTTTTTCCTGTCAAGTAGCTTTTCAGGTTCCCAGCGCTCCCTCAGTCTGCTTGCCTTCCTAGAGAGATCTTGCCAGCCTCACGTTCTTCTTTAGCCGACTAAGTGTGTTTACGCTGTCTTTGCCTCTATTTTTTTTATTTATTGCCTCTTTCTTGGACAGGTACGTTCCCAGATTACTTGCCCGTCTTCACATCACCCTCCAGGAAGAAGTGCAGGCTCTAGGTCTGTTAGTGCTTGAGTGCTTCTGGAGTTGGTGTGTCTCCTGGAGCACTGCCCTTTCTGGTGGGCATCAGTGGGTCCAGGCTGTCTGTCAGCCCACTGCTGACATTGAAATGAAGCCAAAACTCAACTTCTCCATGTTCCAGGACAGAACAACCTCTGGACACTAAACTGCCCAGGGTAGAGAGAGGAAGCCATCTCCTCGTGATACTCATGTGCTTATGATGTGCATTGCTGCTGGGTCAGTGTTTTGTTGTTTCTCTGGTAACTCACGAGTAATAAATCTAAAACTGCAGTACTTTTGAAGCATCTGGGGATGGTTAGGTTGAACAGAGGTAGGTGCAGGCCTTTTTAGTGGAGAAAAGAATTGCATGAAGCCTTCATCTACCTAAATTGCAGAGTGACCTTTCTTTCTTTCCTTCCAGTCTCTCAGGAGTGTGACTCTTGCCCTTTTGTAACTGGTCTGTTCATCCTCTCCAGTACTTGGTGGCTCTGCCCCAGGAGCCTGCATGCCCACAGACGGCAGCAGTGAGGTGCCTTAGGTGAGCAGTACGGCTGTAGGCGTTGCAGCAAAGGCATCACTCATCCCTTTGGGGAAAACTGCTTTTGTCTGCCTGATAATCCACTAGATTCCCCTGGAACCCCCATCTGGGGAAAGCTGTGATGTTCTGCATTGTTTTCAGAGCTCTCTGGCCACCTTCCCAGAAGCTCTCTCTGAGTTTTATGGCCCTCAAGGGGGGGAAACAGTACAGTAACTTCCTAATGGTGAAAATCAACACTGCATACAGAGGGGAGAGGGAAATCCATGTCTGTTTTTAAAGAAAAAAAGAAACCCTACAGTTCTGTTTCCTTGGGACTGAGCTTGCATCTAATCTGTGGCATCTTTCCATTCCTCTTACCTTTTCCTGGGAGACAGAAAAGCCCAGAGATTTAAACCTGCACCGAAGTAATTGTAACTGAGGATTCAGTCTGATTCTCAGGGAAAGGACT
>NW_010558342.1:69951-115371 GCF_000687285.1 Phaethon lepturus | reverse complement strand
TTCCTGCTGCCTGGACTGCAACCTGGTATAGAGGCCCTAAACCATAAAACCCCTTGTTCATCTCTGCCAACACATGCAATAATGGAACAAATCTTAAAAAAACCCAAGCAAACGAAAAACCAAAAGCAAAACCAAAAAAAGCTCTGAAATAAGAAAAAGAAAAATACGTTACTGGTAAGTCTGATGTCTTATGACAGTCCTCCTCGGTGGTTTTGGTATTTTACCTTGCTTCTACACCTCCAAGTTGAAATCTCTTAGCTCAAGTCTGGGGAGGAGTGTGTATTTTTAAGGTGGTATGGCCTCTCTTGCCCACTGGAGGGGGCAAGGGCACAGAGCAAACCCTCTGATCTGGTGCCAGTCCAGCACTTTCTCACCTTGGATATTTCATGGAATAATTGAGGCTGGAAGGGGCCTCTGGAAGTCACCTGGTCCAGCCCTCTGCTCAAAGCAGGGCTAGTTTGACGTTAGAGCCAGCTTTAAAGTTAAGGTAGGGTGTTAAGGACCTCATCCAGTTTAATTTTGAGCATCTCCAAAGATGGAGGGTCTATAAGCTCTCTGGGCCTCTCTACCAGTGTTTGACCACCTTCATGGTGAAATGGTTTTTGTCTTCATGGCCCATGGGAATTTCCTGTGTTGCATCTGGTGGCTTTTGCCCTTTTTCCTTTCACCACACACCTCTGAGGAAAGTCTGAGTCTGTTCATCTTTGCCCCCTCCACCCCATCCCAATTAAGTAATAGCAGTAAGATTTCCCTTGTCTTTTTTTTTTTAAAGCTTGGGGAAAACAAAGAAACAAACAAAACCAACATACAAACAAACAAACTCACCCAAAATCTTCTCAGCTCTTCTCCATACACCATATGCTCCACCTGCCTGACCATTTTGGTGGTCCCTCACTGGACTTGATCCAGTATGTAAGTGCTGCTTTCTAAAGAAAATGTCTTTCCTGGGTTCTTCCGATGAGATGGTCCTTGCTACATGATGTTTATGGAAAGGATTTCTTTATGGCCTATCCTCCTCTTTGAAGTTCTCTGATTAATGCTGCTGTAATGAGCACATTCCTGGTGTAGCCTGCCACAGATCAGCAGAGAAACTGAAGATGCACTGGTAGTAAAAAACCATTTGTACGTTTTCCATTATGTGCAGCGTAATCCCTGGTAATAGTTATACTTGGTATTCTTCTGTGAGCGTAACGTAAAAATTAAACTAACGTGGGGACAGAGATGGTGGAGAAGGGTAATAAACCCGTTGACCACACAGCACAGGGAGTAAAATCGGTGTGTGAGATACGTATATACATATATGTACGCACATGTGTACACATATATATGTGTATTGCATGCATACAAATGTTTTTTGCAGGATTTCTTTTGGGATACCTGGTCAGTTTGCTCGGTTAGAAAGCAGGGAGCGTGCGGCAGATGCCCTGTGCTGTGCGCCACGTCAAGAGACAAGGGTCCTGTCCCCACTGTGTAGCAGTAAATGATGGGGTAGGAAGAAAGATGTGCAGATTCTCAGGGAAGCTTTGTAAAGGGGATGTCAGGTCCTGCTCAGCCTGTTTAGTTTGAAGCTGCTTGCGGTGTGCTAATGTGACGGGGGGACCTCATCTCACGTTGAATGCTCTGGGGTTTCTTTACACTTTGAGCTCTCCATAGGCGCCCAGCTGGTGGCTTTGCTTCACACAGCGTGACGTGCTGGAGCAGGAACCTGAAGATTGAGTCTTGCTTTCTCTCTTCATTTGACACAATTGTAGGTGGCATGGAGAGTGGGATGCTGGGGTAGGAAGTAGAAGGAATTACTTTACTCCCACTGAATTTTATCTGGGCAATGTGCCCTATCTGAACAGTTGGTTTGGTAGCGTTTTTTTTTTTTTTTCCCCAATGTACTTAGGATCTGTGTTCTTTTTCTCTGTCTCTCCCCTTCTTCTAGGGCCATTTCCAGAATAAAATGAAATAAGGTCTAAACTAGCCAGAAGGGATTGTGAAGTTGGTAAGGTCCCTGTGTTCAGCTGCCAGAAACATAGCACTGAATTGCTGTGAAAGGCATCAACTTTGCTTCTTCCCTTGCTGGTGAAGTCTTTCAAAGAACAGGGATGACTTCTGGTTTCTGTCTCGCCCTCTATGCATCTGAAATCTGGCCCAGGTGTAGTTACACATCTCCATTGCTACCCATATTGAATGAAAGGACTGAGCTGCTATTATTATTATTTATTATTTAAATTCCCATTGTGGAAGCCTCACTGCTGACCTCGAGTTTTCTGAGAGGGAGGGTACAGCCAGTCCCCACTCCTGCTTTGTAGATCTTTGGTATTGTTTGCATATGGCTTGTTTTGCAAGGGAGTGGGGGGGGTGTATGTGAAAATCTCGCTGTTGCTCTCGAGCTGTCTCCTCTGAGGGAGTGGCAGTGCTGCAGTTTCACTAGGAAATATTAATGCATGTAAACATTTTTCAAAAGGCATTACATCTTCCTGCACGTACTTTATTATATTCCCACCAATCTGACTAGATTTGATAGATGGGTAACCAGGGAGCAAGGACGGGGGAAGTGTGGTAGAGAGGGAAGGAGGGAAAAGGGAGCGAAATAAACACAAACCTGCTGTAACTCAAAACAAGGCAAAATCAGATTGTGTGCTTTGGCTAATTTTCTTATTCAGGTATTGATCCAATGGCTGCTCCAGAGTCTATTAGCAGTCAGCCAGTGAAAATATTTCCCATCGGGGGCTCTGACCTGAGACAGGGGTGAATCTATAGCAATTTGTTCAAACAGAGGAAAGCTTTTTCCTCTGATTTGTATTCCAATTTGCACAGTGTACAGAGGGGGGCCCCCGTCGTGGGGGTTTGCAGGGTGGGAATCGAGCTTGAGCCAGGTAACTGGCTGAAAAAAATGCCTGATGGAACTCCGAGCTGGGCACCCTCCATCTGTCTCGGGCACTGCAGCAGGCTCGCCCGCCCGCCCGGGGGAGCAGGGCAGCCCTTTGCATCCCCTTGGCAGGGGGGACGCACAGACCGGGCACGCCAAAGCTGCCCCAGGGAGGAGAAGGCTGCCCTCCCTGCAGCCTTTTAAAGAGACGGGGAGAGAGGGCAAAAGTGGTCTCTGGCTCCTGCCTACACCTTCCCACCGCGTGCTGCCAGTACTGGCTGAGGAACAGGCTGCCTTCGAGGACGGCTGGCTGGCTGGCTGTCTCCACTGGTGGGTTTCAGCCTGGTCCAGCTGGGCTCACAACTGGTTTGACCCCAGTTTGCTCCTGCTGGAGAGGGCCCGTGTGGGTGCCACTTCTCAAGTTGAGAGCCTGCTACAGGAGTTGCTAGATCCTGAAGCTTTCTTGGTGTCTGCCAGAAGCTGCCTGATAATGCCAGTTTCCACCCAAAGCTGCGCTGAGAGTACCGTAAGGATGTGGAGCTCCCCTTCTCACTCCTCCTGGTTGGCTGCCTGTTACGTTATCTGGATTACTTCTGAATCAATGAGGAAACGGTCTCGGCACCCCTTAAACCCAGTTCCTGCAGCTATGAAGAGCTGCCAGAACTCTCAATAGTGAAAAAAAAATGACAAGGTTAGCAAGGCTCATGGTTTCCAGTGTCTTCTGGGTCACCAGCAGGTCTGATGCCAACTGCTTCCTGCCGGTCCCTTTGCTAGCTTTGAGACCTCCAGGTTTGGGGTTCAGCCTGTCTATCTTGGTAACAAGGCAGTTATAAAGTAATGGTTGTACAGATGGGGAGGTGATTTGGAAGGCCCTTATTTATGCATAGGAGCATACACTCCGCCTCTGAGGGGGTCAGAAAAGTCAGTGTTGTGTCTTGAAATACATCATCTTGAAATATGTAAGAACTGGGGAAGACCTCTAAACCTTTAAAGGTCCCTTCCAACCCAAACTGTTCTATTAAGCTGACCAAGCTCCTGATCCTGAAGTCTACATTGGGCTTCCACATTAACCAGTGACACCACGCTGCCTGTTTTCCATTACTTGCCCAAATATGGGACCCTAAGGTGGAAAATCCTTTTGGTAAAGAAGGGGAGGGAGAATGACCTTCCTTGGTGTAAAAGGAAAGGGTAAGAGTAGGGGGGAGTAATAGGATGAGTTTATTCTTATGCTGTTTTTAGCTTTTAAAATTGGCTGGAATTTTCCTTAGCCTTGTTATACTTGCTTTAATTTAGTGATGGTCACAGAAACACTTAGAGGGAGGGAGGAGGTAGGAAGGCAGAAATAAAGTAGTACTTTAAATCTTAAATCTGCAATTTTTAAACCACGAGTTTATTTTTGACTCGGTCATAACTTTCAGGCAACCAACCTGGGTGCCAGGGAGAGCAGTAATTCCAGCTTTCAGAAAGAGTGGGAAAGTTTATGAGATTTTTAAAGCAGTCAAGCAGAGGTCTCTGCAGTCAACAGCGTGAGGGGAGCGTGTATGGGGACAACGACAGGAGCATTTTGTACTATTTAGGAGAGTATTTAACAGTATCGGGGCTGTGGAGTGTGCTGTTGCTGCTTTTAGGGTCAGCAGAGGGCTTGTTAGGGTGCTGGAGGGAGGGCTGGCGGAGGGCAGGCTCCTCTGCCCCGCTGGCAAGGGTGCCGGCCGCTGCAGGAGGGCTGCTGGCCACGTTCCCCAGGGAAGGAAAGGAAAGCCCTGTTCCTCCAGCTTGTAGCATGGCGTTCTGGGCAACAGGCAGAGCAAGTGCTGTGCTTGCTTTGGGCAACACGGGCTAGAGGGGGACAACTGAAATCCAAGGTGCCGCTTGCTTGACATGCACCAGTGATTGGCTCCCATTTCCTGGTCTGATCCTTGCCCTAAGCGTGACCAGCTCCCAGGGCTTTAGCAGGAAGAAAAACGACTCATGAAACAGAGTTGTCAAGCTGCAGGTCCTTGGCCTTGCTTTGGACGTGTTGCCCTTCCATTCCACTGTCTCCTTCTTCCTCCTGGGCTCTGGCACAGGCTGTAGGAGGCAACTGAACTGTTTCTGTTGTCTTTAACATTTTGGCTGTCCCCTGCAGCGTTGGTTCCTGCGGCAAAGCAAGCAAGCTGTGCGCGGCCGCTGCGCTTTGCCCCTGCACCGAGGGGACGGAGGGAGCTAAGCTGGTACCGCCTTGCGTGCTTGCTCCATGGGGGATGCGGTGTGCGGCACCAGGCCGCGGCCTGGCGGGAGGAGGCTGCTGGGGTCGGGCCGTGCAGGACGGCTGCTGGGGGCTGCTTTGCCTTGGTCGGAGGGAGGAAATGCTGAGTGACCCTCCCCTGCTGAGGGAAGGGGGGATAGGGAGGGATGCGTAGTACTCACAAGTTACCATAAGGACTGAGGTGAGCTGTTTCCCCCGATTAACGCTTAAAGTTTTGTGGCACATACCGTGGAGTATGGCTTGGAAATGGCTACTGGGAAAGTATTATGAGGTATCTATAGAAACCTAGCGTGTCCCTGGGTTGTACAGCAGAGTCTGTGGCGGGTCTCCAGAATAACAGCCTCTTGACATCCCTGCTGTTGTGCAAGACTGATTCATCATGTTTCTTCTAGAAAGATTATCAGGCTTTGTCTGGTTCTGGACTATGGAAAACAGCACCTGCTTCCCTCCCCCATCTCTGTAGACGTGTGTTCTTGTGTTCTTTTTAATGTCTTGTACAGTGTACTTTTTTAATGAGGTAACACCGCCGGCAGGGTTAGTTCCCCCGAAATGCTAGAGGAAGCCTTCCCTGCAGGCCGCATTCACATCTGCCTATTTATGTGCTTGCCTGCCCGCGGTGCCGGGGGCTCGGTGTGACGCGGAGGGAGGGCACGGCTCGACTCCAAGTCTCTTCCAGCTCCCAGTCTCATGCTGCACAAGCCTGTATGCACAGGTGAACTCCAGGGACTGCACCTCCTCCTCATCTGGGGCTGATGCCATGACACCGGGGGGATCAGCTCCCTCCACTGACCCTTGCTATTGACTCTGCAGCTTCTCCTCGGTGTGAGCCGCCATTTAGATTTCGGTCCTCAGGCCACAGATTCCCATCAAGTGTAGCGCTAAATTGGAGTCGGTGCAGGGGGGTCTGTGTTGTGGTCATCTGCGCAGTGGACTATGGCTGAGACACTGGCTTCCCACAAGCCAGGAAAGGGTTGTGATGGATGGGCACTCTTCCATTCTCTCCCCGTGAGTTAAGGGCAAGTTTGTGTGACAAACTGAGGGGACCAAGGGGAGCAGATTTGCCAGGCAGATGTGCTGTAGCCCAGATAGCTGCAGTGGATTCAAAGGTGTCTCTCTGGCACCTGTGCATTGCAGGGAGCTGAAGCTTTTGTGCTCCCAGCTTGGATGCTTTCTGCTTCTTCACCAGTCTTGTATCTGCGGAACAGGCATGATTCAGTTATGGAAGTGATTGGGGGTGCAGGGAAGAAAAAGTTTGAGAAATGTAATAGGAGGAAAACCAAGACAATTCTCATGCTACAGGATGAAACTTGCTCCTTATGCCACATCCATTCCTGTCCTAGACACAGAGCACAGAATTGAGTTTTAACTGCTCTTTGGTCTTGGCACAAGATACCATCCCCCAAGACTTGCTTTATCCCCAGGCAGGTCTGATGCTTCTTCTTGATGTCTTCTCTCTGAGAGTAACCCTAATTCTCTCCAAACAATTGGAACAGGTTATTCCTTTTTTTTTCTACTCTTCACCAAAACAAGCCCCCTCATTTTCCTGCGTCGTTTGGGCTTGGCAGCCAGCAGCATTAGGCAGGAAGGTGTCAGAAGAAAGCAAGGAGAACGTGTGTCTCCAGCCAGATGAACCTGGAGTTTCTTCTTGTCATGGTGCCCTGAGAAAGCCATTTACAGACCTGGCTGGTTCCAGTGGCCTTCAGAGTCAAGTCCTTCCCAGAGTGCTCTCACATCCATGCAAGTGCTAACAGCCTAGGATGGAGCTGCATCTGGGCTGAAAGTCCCCACTGCTCCCCACCCTCCTCAACCCCTGACACACCAGCTGACTCTTACAGCTACGGAGAAGCTGCCTTCCCCGGATCTCTAACGTATGCATTTTAATGGCAACTGGCGTAACGGTGTCTACCCAGCAGCACTATTGCCACCAGTGCATATGTGAGGGTACTCTGAGCCCTTTGCCATTAACTTGCTGGTTTGGGTTTTTTTTTACCCTGTCTTTCCTCAGCTGCATGAAGCAGAGCTGTGAACGCCTTATGCAGACCTGCAGGGCAAGAGCATGAGATACTCTGCTGGTTTGGGAACAAATGGGAGCATCTCCCAGTGCTTTGGTAGTATCAATGGGAGGTGAATGGCAAAATGCTGTCTTGCTCACTGTGCTGGTGTGAATATCCAGTGTTGCGCTAGTTTTTTGGCTTGCCTGGTTACCTAGAGATTTGTAAAACAAAACCAACAAAAAAAAACCCGAAGCCAACACCCAAAATAACACATCATGGGTTTATGTTCTCTTCTGGGCTTTTTTTTTTTTAAGAATGCAGAAGGATTTTAATGTCTGATGTGAGATCATATTTAATGTGCCTCCTTCTCCTGCTCTACTCATGTGGCGTTTGGTACTTGCAATACACCATTAAACTACTGCTGGGCTCTGCCCCCACATGGATGTGTTTCTATGGTGAGTGGACTGATCTGGGTGATACAGACCATGAAACAGCCTACGAGTGTTTGGTTTTACAAGGAAGGAGGGAGCATGCAAAGGGAGAAGCGGTAAATGCTAACGTGCAAGGATCGACCTCCACTGTGAGGAATCTGGCTCAAGCAACGCATTCGAGTCCATTGCAGGTCATGTGTTCAGTAGCCTGGAACCTGTTGTTGAAGAAGCTATGTGGGAGACCTTGTGCCTTCCCAGCTGAAGGATGCAGCCTGCTGTATCGTGCATAACTGGGGTAATGGGAGGGCAGTGCTGGCGGTTGCTGTGGGGCACAGCCTCCCCAGTGGGTTTTCGTGGCTGGGCTGGCCATGTGTCTATCTGATGGGGTTTGCTCCGCTGCTGCAGCAGAGGTGTCCTGCATCTCCAGCTGCCCCTTCCTGTATTTCCTTCCTCTCTGCACCTTTCTGGTGTTTCAGACAGTGCAAAACGGCAGCCCTTCCTGGCAGGCAGCACAGTCTGCAGAGCTGTGGGAGTGTGGGACAGGGCTCCGGGAGGAGACGTGAGGGTCTCCATGTGTTGGGGCAGTTTGGAAGGGAAAGACACCCCAGCTGAGGAGGCAACTGGCAAGGGCCTGCTCATAGCCTCCTGCGGGGACAAGGCATTTGCACTGTATGCATCTCACAGGGATGCTGACATTACTCCAGGAGTGCTGGCTTCTGCCTCGAGGCGCTGCTTTACAGCGTCAATGCCGCCGCTGCCAAGGAGGGGGCCAGCAGACACTATTTTAATAAACACGAAGAAGGCTTTCTGTCTTCTCTCCTACTGCCTGCTCATCACATCTCTCCCATGTGTTATTCCTCAGGGGCTGTATCTCTCCAGCAGCAAATCGGGTTGCTTGTGAGTGGAGTAAACCCCTCCATCTCGTAGCACCTCTTTTTCTAGGCTCTCAGGGTGTTGTGTGCCACGAGCTGTTGTAGCGTAGTTACCACAGGGTGGGGGTGCACCAGGCAGCCCGTGCGAACGTGTGCTGGATGCCGTACAGAAAACAGGCCCCGAGGGCCGTGGTGTTTTCTGTACTGTGATTCCCTTTGTGGGAGGCTGATAGGCGTGCGACTGCCCTGTTGGACTGGCAGTTGCAGGGGTGAGCACCAAAGAGGCTGTTCTTCAGCATACATTGCTGAAGGCTGCTACAGCTATTGGAGCAAATGAGTACAGCTGAACTGCTGACTCCCTGAGCATCCTGGTCAAGGTCCTTAATCTCTCTGTGCCTGGTTCCCTTACCTGTGCAGTTGCTGACCGGCCTGCCGGGAGGGCATCAGCATCTGTCCCTTTGCAAATATGAAGCCTGTATAAGGCTGGGAGGAAGAACAGTGAACCAAATTCCTGCAGTCTACCCACTTGCCCTCCACAGAGGAGAGATGATGTGTCTGTTTCCCTCTTCTCCCACGTCCCTTTCTCCAGGTATGGTGTAGGCTCCCGCAGGGTGCCACAGCACCTCTTTCTGCTGGCTGTCTTTGGAGATATGAGCAGCGGGCCATTGGCAGGGCCCACTCCCTAGGAGCTGCCTGGGCTCCCTATCCTAGTGGCCAAGAGCCAACAAGATGCCACGGTTTGTGGCCAGCGTGCCTGCTAAACAATGTAATTTCTGCGCGGTGAGAACAATGCATCACCCAGGTCTGCAGGGTCCACTGGTATTGCGTTACGGTTAATGGAGAAGGGATGCTGAACGGAATGCAGTAATGTTCCCTGAGTGCTCCCAAGGGGGAGGAGAGCAGAGGCTGCATCACGTGAGGGGAACAGTGATTGCATGCCAAAATCTTGTTTGAACGCTCTTAATTCATCTTTAGGACTCTGGGGCAGCCTTTAGGTCTGGAGCAGGCGTTGCTGTGGCACGGCACTGGGAGGTGAGCCCTGCTGAGCTCCCAGCCTGTTGCTTGGTGTGACTCCAGTTTCTTCTCCCCAATGCTGCTGGGAGGAAGGTGGTGCCTCACGTTCTTCTTCCAGCGTGGTGAGGCTTCCTGTGCTGCAGAAAACATTACATGTTTTGGGAGAAAAGGCATAGATGCTTGTCCTTACACCTCAGGTCTTTGTCTTGCCCTCTCCATCAAACGCCCCCAGCTGCCAGGCACCCGCTGGCTCCGGCAGCAGCCTTTTGCCCGCTACGTGTGCTCAGAAGCTCCACGAGGAGAGCAGAAAGGAGAGCAAAGCTGAGTCGTCTTCCCATTTCCCAGGGGTGCTTAGATCAAGGCACCAAGACCCACTAGTGAAATACGTATCCGTGACCTTTCTTTGCTCCTGTCAGGCACTTCACAGTCCTCAACATGACGCTGACTAAGTTGCAAAGCTGCATCTCAGCAGGTGACAGCTGCTCCTGCTGTCTTTCTCACTCTTTCTGTCTGGTAACAGGATCTCCTTAAACACATCATTGCGTTTGCACTGTGACAAGCAAAGCTTGCAGGGTAAAGCCAAACAGCTTGATGTGAAGCTTGGGCTCAACTCTTAGATGGAAATTGTAGCTCTGTGTACGCATCATCCCCTTTGCATTTTGCCCGGGAGCAATGGAGTAGCAATAAAAATATCCCTGAGGTAGCAATTCTCATGGCATTATTCCCTAGCCTGGCTGGAAATATCCTGATCTGTGATGTTTCTGGCCCAAGGTGATTTAGTAGAAGCTCATGATTGCATTGAGCTCCAGCCACCTCTGAGCTTTGCTCAGTGACGCAGTGTTTGTGGAATCTCAAAGACTTCATTATCTTGGGGTTTGCTGGATTTTTATCTAAAGTTATGTGCGCTGGAAATCTTGCAGGCCCAGAGCCCTGAGATCACAAAATCAATTCTGCCGTCTATTAAATAGGTGTAATTCCCATTGACTGCAAGTGAAAGTTACAATTTTGCAGTGGAAGGTGGAATTGGATCCATATGTATTAGAGACAGAAAACCCGTCATTGGCTTCCTTTGGACCTTTTTCCAAGGTCAGTGCAAGACACTGAGTGTGTGTGACCAGCACTTCACTCAGTCTACAGTGGACTGGAGATGCCAGTGTCTCCCACCACCCTGCTTTACCATTGAGAACTGAAGTGTGACGGAGGGTGGAGAGCAAAGCCTACTGCTAATGGTTTCCTTTTTTTTTTATATGGTTTTTAAGTGTTTTAGCTTGTGACTTTTTTTTTTTTTTTCTGTGAAGGCTTCCTGTCAAAGCTCTCAAATTTAGGGTTGGTGATGACCGGCATGGGGACCAGGGGAAGCAGGCTTTTGCTCTTCAGGGTCTTCTGTGCACTCCATCTCACTCCTGCCACATCTACAACAGGAATAGGCACGGCTCAGACCTTGTCAGCGCTGAGTTTTGCCACTATTTCTGGGTAGGCTGGAGCAGGAGGGCACCAACCTTGTCTTTACTTGTTCACAGGTGCTTGCGAGGTTGGAGGTGGAAAAGGGCCAGCCTGGCATTGCTGGCAGCTTTTTACAAGCAATGTTTTACCCATGACCTGTCCCACATATGGACTTCATGTGAGCTACAGGCAGCTGTGTAGCGTTTCAGACCTGAGTGAGAGTCTGGCTGTCCTTTAAAACAGACCAGATCTGGCTTGGCTGGCTTCTCACAGCTTGTAAAATACCAGGGAAGCTTCAAAGTAACACCATGCCAGAGCTAATGAGGTTGAAGGCTTTACAACCTCGATAATGCATGCTTTTCTGGTTTCTTCTCACTGTGATGCTGGGTCTGCTAAGAGCAGTACCGACCTGTGCTTTGGGGATGCATGGTTTGACCAAGCCCTTTGCCACCAATGTCTTCTGCTGAGGCAGAAGCCCAGGACAATGCTACTGTCCTGCTGCATGGACCCAGACCTGTGCAGCCAACAGCTGGCCATAGAAAACCTGTTGTTCTTCCATGGACGCTTTGTCAAAAGTCTTGATACGACAGGCATGGAATATTCTGAAAAGCAGCTGGCTGCAGTTGGTTGTTAGTCTGTACTTACTTTATTGAAGATTTGCTGGGGGATTTTAAAAATTCTGAAGTTCAAGGACTGACAATCTGCATATTCCCAAATTTGAGGTCACCTGAGTGGTGCGAGACAATATGGTCTCTCTAGCATGGTGCTGCAATGTAATCTGCTGTGTTGGTGTAAATATAGTGCATCTGTCTTTACCTCAAAGCTGCTTCTTAAAGAGCAATGTTAGTGTGAATGAGATCAAATGCAGGCTTGTACCACGCTGGAAAGGAACAGAAAAGTAAGTTGCTGATTGTCTGTGGTCATTAAAGATCAGAATCGCTGTTTTTTCCCATGAGTTCTGGCTAAATTCCAACTTAGGTAATTATATTCTGCTTCCCTAATTCCCTCTGAAGCTTCAAATCAGTTTAGATTGCTTTTCCCTTTCTAGCATGAGCAATTAGATAATGTTCCTGAGTCCTGTTAACCAGCTATGTTCCACCTCAGAGGAAGCTGTGTTTTATTGCTCATAGAAGCAGCCCCTTTCCCTCACCTGTGTACTTACAAAGTCTTTTTGATCTAGCAAATGACAGCAAAATGTGAGGTAAAGTGACTTCTCGCAGCAGGGGTGTCTGGCATCGCCACTCTGCTGAGGGCAAGCTGCAAAATGTGCTGAATTCTCTACTCGTCCTGCAGTATGTGCCAGCTGCCCCGGGTGGTTTTAATGAGAGTAACACGCTCTACAGTAGCGCAGAGGGAAAGGGTTGTTGCCTGTGTTTTAGCGGTGGTGTCGTGGTTTAACCCCATCCGGCAACGAAGCCCCACGCAGCCGCTCGCTCGCCCGCAGTGGGACGGGGAGAGAATTGGACGGGCAAAAGTGAGAAAACACGTGGGTTGAGATAAAGACAGTTTACTAGGTAAAGCCCAAGTTGCGTGCGCAAGCAAAGCCAAACCAGGAATTCATTCACCACTTCCCATCGCCAGGCAGGGGTGCAGCCATCTCCAGGAAAGCAGGGCTCCACTACAAATTAACAGTTACTTGGGAAGACAAAATGCCGCTAACTCCGAACATCCCCCCGCTTCCTTCTTCTTCCCCAGCTTTACATACTGGGCATGATGTTGTATGGTATGGAATACCCCTTTGGCCAGCCTGGGTCAGCTGTCCTGGCTGTGCCCCCTCCCAGCTCCCCGGGCACCCCCAGCCCCCTCGCTGGCAGGCGGCATGAGAAGCCGGACAGTCCTTGACTGCTCAGCAACAACTGAAATCATCAGTACGTTGTCAACATTATTTTCACCCCAAATGCAAAACATAGCCTCACACTAGCTTCTGTGAAGAAAATTAACTCTACCCCAGCTGACACCAGGACAGGTGGAAATGGCACTTGGAGTAACAGGCTGCAGAGGAGACAAGAGGTCAAGACTGCGCTGAAGAGGAGTGCAGCAGGCATGGTGTGGGGAATTATGAACCACAGTATGGGGTGGGGGAGGTGTTTGAGGCAGTTCTTCCTCATGGCTCTACACTGCATATATGCATCCAGTTTTCCATGTTGCACTTCCTAGCAGAGCAGCTGGTGATGCTAATCCTTCGCCCTTATCGGTCATGTGTAGCAAGGATTAGCAGAGCATCCTCCAATGAAGCACGCCCCCTCCAACTTTTCCCTGTAAAACTGAAGATGGTGAAGGGACATTTGGCTTGATCCTTTGCACCAGGCAGAGAGAGGAGAAGGGATGTTACCCTGCTGCATAGTGCTACATGCATTTTGTATTCCTTTTGAGTCTCAAGTGAGGCAGTGTAGAGGTGAAGTGGTTTCTCAGGATTTAAAAGTGAGTATTGAGTGGAGTGTCTTATGTAAAGAAGGGTGTTTGTTTAGCTTCTCATGCTCCCACGCCATCCCATGGACTTATCAAGTGGCTGTTGTCTGTCTTGTGGTGGTGTAGTCTGCTTCCCATCGTCACTTGAAGCCCTCTAAAGAAAGAGGATGTGTGTCTTCCTTGCTGTGGTGGTGTATCACACCCAGCCAAGGCTGTTGATAATCACACCTATTACTGTAATACCTAATGTGAGCTCAGACCCCCTTGCTGTGTGCCTTCAAGTAACGAACAAAAAGATGACAAGCCCGCTACAAGGCAGGTGCTTTGGGTGCTGTTTTTCCACCCTGTCTTAAACTCTCTGTCTGTGGGGACAACTTGGGCTGAATGCCAGAACAAGTTCTGTGATGCAAACATGAAAGCAGCCGTAGAGATGCTTCTCTGGGCACATTTTAAAGCTTGATCAGGCTCATCACTGTGGAGCAGGCTGTAGGGAAGGCTTGCAGATGACCTGGTAAGTACCAGGACTCTTCTCTCTGTAATATATGTGGTTCCCTGAGCTCTTTCTCTAGCTGATCTGAGTTTGCCCATGGAAGTCATTGGCATATCTGTATGCACATATGCAGCGAAAAACGAGTATCACTTTGGCGTTAACCAAAGAGAATTGGCACCAGAAGAAACCACGCAGGCAAATGCAGTAAATAAGAGTGAAGTCTAATTAACTGTTGCATAACAAGTCTGCAGGGCTTGGACATCCTGTTGATTTTGGAGTCTGATGGGGAGCTACTGTTGCAACCTGTGTGTGTGAAGGCAGGATAGCCCATACCACTAGTCCCCAGTACAAGGGCACGTGTGGTGGGAACTCAGTCACATGAAGAATTTGTTCAGTGCATGAATGGGGGTCTTGGGAGGGGGGTACTCTGTCTGCATCTGCTGTGCTGGGGAGAAAGCTGGTACTCAAGCAGCTAAAGCAATTGCCGGTAATTTTCCTTCTCCGGTGGTAATTGTTCTCCAGGAAACTCTACAAAAGCTTCTTCATCTTTGTTGCACTTGGAAGCAGCTGTACTGCAAAACATTTCATCAGCCACGTTTCTCGCACTGAAGAAATATAAAACTGTTAGTATGTTTTTTTTACAGAGCCACTGAGCTAGCGGACCTCCGTGCATAGGACTGGTAGCTGCCTGGGCTCCAGGGGACTTGAACCCTGCACAGCCGAAGGAGTGATATTTCCCTGCTCCTCCAGGGTACTGATGGGAGACCAGGGACTTGGGGTGTATGGGAATGGGGCCCTGTGGCTGGTTTTCCAGCTTTTTTTCAGCTCCCTTCTAGGTGCTTGTGGGGTCCCTGAGCATACCTGCACCTATTTGCTCTCTGCCCATCCAATTACCCCGGCAGCCGTAGCTGTGTAAAGGGTTGTGGGGTCAGAGCGGTGCTGCTTCAGCCGTGTTTGGTATTCCTCACTGCAGTGCAAGTCTTTCTGGGGTGCTCAAGAGTTTTGGTTACCCAAAATCGACTTTTAAGTTTAATGTGTGGTTATTGCCAGGATCAAGAAAATACTTGGCATTGTCTTGGAGACTGATGGTATTGGGCTTAATTAATGGAGAGCAGTCTGTCCTCAGATGCATCCGGTCCTGCCTCCTCATCCTTCCTATCAGTATCAGCTTAGGTTTGTTTTTAATTATTTTTTATTAAGTGTTGCGCAGAACAGTAAAGCCCACATCAGATTACTGAGGATATTAATCCTTTGCACTTCTCTAGCACATTTCACCCGATGACAGAGGTTTGTTTTACAAGTGTTAATTATGAAGCTTCATAGCCCCCCTGTGAGGAAGGTAATAACCACAATAATACTTAGCACTTATATGGTGTTTTGCATCTTCAAAAAGTTGTATAAGCAATAAGCTTTAAAGTACCCTGCATGACATGGTAGCGCAATTATTCAAATGACACATGGGGAGACAAAGATACCCCAAGTGGAGAACGTGCTCGCCCAAGGTCACACATCAAGTCAATTACTGACTAGTGCTCATTGAAGATTATTCTCAGTTTCTGGGTTTCTCTCCCACTCTCTGTCTTCCTTGGTGTCATAGTTGAGCAGTGATATATGAGAGTGGTGGAGAGTGAAGACCATGAACTGAAGACCATTAGGTCCATGTAAATGAGGAAAAATACAGGATGCCACGTCTCCTGCGTGGAGTTGGGGTAGTTTGGCTCAAAAACTTCATGGTTAACAGGGTCCTGAAGAGCTATTTGCTGTCAGTGCTCGGTGGTGGCTGGTGGCTTGGAACATGGCTGCTGCTGCAAGTGAAATTCTTTGGTGTTTAATGAGTAGCTCCCCAGCTACTTCAGTTGGCTCCCTGCCCCCCTCCTTGGCAGGCAGCAATAGGGAAAGCACATGGCTGATAACCGAACTTTTTGTTCCCCACCTGTGTTAGGACATGATCAAACAGGGAGGGAAGTTTGGAGGTGTGGTGACTGTAGTATGTGACAGAGTGGCTCGTTTTTGGGTGTTCAGCCGTACATATGCTTGTTGGCCTGTGGAAGGAGGCGCAGCCCTGGTTGCATTCATTGCTGGAGCAAGGCATGACTTCTGTTTTACCCCAGCCAGTTTCATCAGCTTGTCCAGACCAACGTGCATCCCTCCAAATGAGGATTAGCACAAGTGGTTTGGAAGACTCAAATGATTCTTGGTTGTTTCCCCAATGTAATTTATAACAGAGCAACCTTGTCACCTTTGGCTTTGAAAGGCCCCAAGATAGATGCGCTGTCCATCTCAGTGAAACGAGCTGGTGGTACCTCAGTAACTGGTGACATGTCTTGTGGGACAAACACTGGGAAGTAGTTCCACAGTCCCTGTCAGCCATCAGTGGCCTACTGGGGAGCTACACTCCTGCCGGGCATAACCAGATCTGGAGTCTTTTCCCTTCGTGCAAACCTGGGGGCAAAACTAGCTTTTAGAAGGTAAACTCATTCCTTGCCTGATGAGCAGCACAAGGGACTTGCTCATCTAGGGGATGGCAGTTCAAGTTTGTACACTATGGAGGTTCAGTAAGTGTGTGTTTTCAGAAACTCTGCCTCTTTCCCTCTTCAAACACATTTTTCTTTTAAATGGGAAGCCCACTGTCTAGTTTTGTGTTAATTTGCCCAAGGGTGTTCTGCAGCAGGCTGGGTTGGTTGAGGTTGTTAAGAAAGGAGACTGGTTTGAGACTTTGCTCTCCTTGGGAGTTTGCTTTCCTCCTGTCCCCTTCAGAAGCCAAGGGACTCCTCTGCTCTCTGTGGGATGGGCTGCTCTGTGACACTCCACAAACAGCCAAAGGCCCAGGAATGTTTTAAATAAAATTAAAGTCCTTACTAACATCAAGAGAACATCAAATGGAGCTGAGGATAAGTGATTTTCAAATATGCTGAGGTCTTAGCCTGCCCTTGGCCTTGCCTAAATAGGCCAAAGCCTTTTCTCTTGCAGAGGAGAGTTTGAGAACAAATGTCTTTAAAGAGCTTTCCTCTTCAGACATGCTTCGGCTTTGAGGCTGGTGCCTGTCAGCATTTCAGTCTCTCAGAGCTTTATTTCCTTAGTGTCAAAGATCATCTTGCTTCCCTTGCAAGGCTGTCAGCTAGACCCTGGCTGCTTTGATACAGCTGCATTAGTCCCCTAATCCCCCCTTGAACAAGCGGCTCAACAACGTTTGCACAAATGCATGATCTTGGGCAGAGAATTAATTTCAGTCCCTACCCCCTGTGCAGTCAGCCTGCTGAGAAATTATTTTAAACACTGTCTCATGTGCATTAGTGCTTCCCCAATTTCCTCTGCAAGCCTCTGGTGTTTCAGACGATCTTTTGACTCTGCACGGATGCAGAGTAATAAATTCATAACCTTGCTTTGTGGAACTTTTGCTCCCCAGTTCATTGCTATTAGTCTCTCACCAGGGAACAGCCAAGCCAGCATCAGCCTGCCTTGCTTCTCCTTGCCTGTGTTTCCACTGTAATCAGTTTTTTTTTTTCCCTCAAACTCTTTACTAGTCTATTTTCTTTTTTCCCTCTTTTTTCCTTTCTTCCCCTAAACAGATTAATTGTTGGAGCTGCTGCATCTGTTTGTCGAAATGCACTCTGTAGCCACAGTGTGGCAATGCCAGAGCTACTCTCATCTTGCAGGGTTTGGGGGAGGATCCTGAGACCAACAGTTGGTGCCTGTGGTTGAGTGGTGGCCCAAAGCCCATCCCCTTCGCAGGAGCAGCCTTGCAGCACTGTGTGTTAATCGCACATACGTCCCGAGAGCGGTCCTGTCTTACTGAGGATAGCTGCAAGTGGAGCCAAAGCTTCCTACAGAAGGCCAAAGCTGGTAACCCTGTCCTGAAAGGGCTAGAAACAGGCTTGTCTTTTATTGCCTCTGAAAACTCCTGGAGATGCCACTTGTCCCCCAGGCGTTTACTCCTCCATCACCTCCTAAGTCTCCTGAGCAAAATCAAACAGAATATTGGGCTGAAGAGTGCTTGCCCAGGAGAGGCGGTGTGGCCAGATGTGCTGCACAGCTGGAGAGGAGTAGATGGATAATCTATTAACGGGAAACAATGCAAACTGTTTGTTATGGTGTCAAGAATATTTCACTGCCTGAGCAGCATGTGGTAGATGCGGAGTGACAGAAAATGCTCCCTGTGTGCAGAGCCTTATAGAGGCAAGGAGGGGTTCCCCATGCTCTGCCAAAGCAACTGGCAGGGGGTACCCCAAGTCTAAGAGGGTTGTGAAAGATCCTCCTCTAGCATTTGTGTGCAAGGGGAGATAAAGCAACAGTTTCTGTGCCCGAATTTCCCCACCTTAAAATCAGTCACAGAAGTATAATGGGCTGACTCTGGTATGTGCACCACTGCCCTCTCCTGTGTGCGTGGGGGGACGCTGGTTGTGAACAAGGCTGTGTTGCACACCCCTGTCTACTTCTGGGCAGAAGGACCTGTGCTCTGCCCTCCTGAAGTCCTTGGGTGCCGTTGCACATGGGGACACCCATTGCCATGATGTCCTGCCTGGCAGCTTCAGAGCATTGACTTCAGTGTTGCGTGGAAATGCAACTAGCAGCTCTGCTGTTGAGGATGAACTCAACTTTTCACATAAACCATGATTCTGATTTCTTTGTTACGTGTGAAAAATGCAGCTTACCCTCTACAGATTTACGCTGCTTAGTCCTCACTGGAAGAACGAATTTGCAGAGAATTTGCAAGTCGATCTATTCATTGGCTTGAATTAAGATTAATTTTTTTTAAGTATCCTCAGTAAGGAATTTAGTGTTCGTCAGTCTCTTTCTTTGTCTGGAATTAATAATGTAATAGCACAGGCTCTTCAAATGTGGCATGTAATTAGAATTCATTGAATTCTTATGTCTAGGCTAAATTTGAAGAAAATAGGTTGTAATTAAACTAAGTTATTAACAGTTACTATATCTAATTGTTGTGACTGTGTGGTTCTACTCTGGGTCAGGTGGGAGATCGTTATCCCAAACTCAAAACAATCCAGGACTTTAAATGAACAGTAATTAAGAGAGGAGATATGCACAATTAAAACACCCCAAATAATACCAACTCTTTATAGTTATGATGCCATACACCAGCAAGTTTATGACTAAGATGTATTACTGCCATCAGCTCCAGCCGAGATGAAACTGAGGTTTAAAGATATCGTGTATTTTCCCTCTCATTCTCAACCCTTGGTATAATGAGCAGAACAGAAATAAATGTGTGTTCCCTTACCCTACTACATCTGGATTTTTTTTTTTCCCCCCACAGCATAATCTTAAATTAATTTCCTGGATTAGTTATTCTTGCCCCAGGGAATAATTGCAAGATTTCTGTGCTGTTTATAACTCTTCAATTAGCTGTGTGTACTTCCTTTTAGCTCTGTTTTCACCTGGTTGCAGGTCTGGCAATGACGTGCCAGAAGGCTTCCGCATCCGCACTGTGTTAGGCGGGTGCCAGCTGCCAGTGGCGGCACTTCTTATGGGGAAGGATTTTTCTTCTACCCTCTGCACCTCCTTCCCTTCCCCTCTGTCTTTATTAGGAGAAGAACAGAAGGGGGAGAAAACAAAGAGCTGACAGAGATTAATACGCTCTATGAATCAAAGCCTCTGGAAGCGCTTCTATGGGTTAGTTACCTTCCTAGCGAGAGTGGGAGACTTGTACAAAATTTCCCTTGAACTCTTCTTTCCCGTCCCTAGTAACATGCCAAGGAACTTGGACGAGAGCATTTTAAATGGCATCTATCTAGCACTCCTTTGTTGCCTATTTTGCTACAGCTAATTAAAAGAGAAAAGCCTTTTAATATTTAAGCACCATTAACTCGGATGAATTATTAAATGTCAATTTGCGTTATGTGCATAAAAGGATCAATAAACAAAGAGAATAAAACAATGGAGGTGGCTGGGGTTAGAGAGATGTCAGCTCCTCTTATCGGACCCAGAGGGAATTGCTCGCTTGTCTGCCAGGTTGTGGTTATTAATTATTGGTACTCAAGAGGGAAAGAACTGGGGGCTTTCTAGGACTCTGCACACCAAAGGCACTGCAGGGATGTAAAGGATGTTGTCAAGATAAAACATTACTTGGCGTGATTTCCAGGGGTGTCACGCAGCCCCCGTTGCGTCAGCTTTGCTGACAATTCCTTTTTTTGTGCGCTCTCTCCTCCTTTGGGGCGGAGTTGAGCTGTCATATTTGCGTTTTCCTCTCTAAGTCGTTTTGCTTGCTGGCAGTAGTTTTCAGGCTTGAGTCCCTTGTGCTGGTGAAAAGGGATATGGGAGAAAATCCAGGGGAAAACAGTTTTTCTTGAGTAAACCCTTTGGTGTTGCACAAGAACTTTTCTTCCTCTGCTCCCTGTGAATGTGAATTTTTAGTGCTGTGTTAGGCAGCCTTGGAGGCTGAAGTTTGCCCTTTGCATTGTAAGGCGCTAGACTGGAACTGGGTGCCGATTGATCCCAGACTGTGCTTCGGGCTTCCCGCCCGACGATGGGCAAGGCATTTCATTCCTGTACCTTCCCCAGCTGGCAGCGCGCAAGAGCAGCGTTTCCCCACTGCTCGAGGGGTAAAAAGCATCCGTGCTTTGTGAGGGCCTGTGTGGGAACCCATTTGAGCACAAAGGCTTCTTTCCACTGAGGGGCTGTATCGCCAGCAGCGCTCCTGTATCATCAGGACCCTGGTCTCTAATCCTGCTCTTGCTGGGAGCCGATAAGCACCCAGCAGAGGCTTGCCGCATCCCTGCTGTCCCCTGGGTCCTTGGCACCTCTGCCAGGGTTGCCAGCGAGTGGTTGAGCTGGGGTTTGTGCTGGGGTTGCCTGTCGCCCACCCAGTGGCTGGGTGCCGAGAGCTGACCTGGTGCAGCCAGCGTGCTTTCATCCCCCGGGAGGTGACTTTGCTGCGGGGCACCTGGGGTGCCTGTGGGATGGGTACCGCCGTGCGCGGAGCTTGGGGCAGAGACGAGTCCCTGCTGCCTGCCACTTGTCAGCAGCAAGGTTGGATTTTAGATACTTGAATTAAGGGTAGCATTTGTACTCCCAGCTCTTTCTCACTATGCTGAGAACAAAACAGGCTTTCGGTGAAATTTTTTTTCAGCCTTGTGGCTCTTATCACCCTCTCCTGTAGTGATTTCCCCACCACCACTCTGTTTCACAACTGAAATAGACTTTTGCTTTCTGTGGAAGCTGGGTATAGCAGCAGGTAAACAAATGGCCATTTGTTGAATCTTTTCTCTCCTTCATGGGGGGAATGTTTGCACTGCCATGATTGCCCTCACATCCCCAGCTGGCTGGATGGGGCCCTGGAAGCAGTGGAGACATGACAGGTGAGAATTGAGCATAGATTCAGTGCCTGAGTGTTTACCCAGCTTCTTGGGTGGGCTTTGTGGTCTGCACCGAGCTCTGTGTCTCTGCAGAAGCTCTTCTGACGATGGTGGAGCTGCTTCCGTCATGTGGACAGGGAGTTCTGCAGGAGAGCTGGGGCACCAGCTGGTCAAAGCCCCGAGTGCCTTGCTTTGCTAACCCCATGGCCATACACCACCCCTCTGGGGCTAGCAGCCCTGAGCATACAACATCCCCTTTGGCTCTCCATGTAGAGAGAAGTCCTCTCGTCCGACAGCTCTTCTCTGCCAATCCTTCTCCTGCTCATCAGCCCCCAGTTTCCACCTCAGCACTGAAGAATTGGGGCATCAGGGTTTAACATTTTGAACGGCACCAGCTAGACTTTTATGGAAATACACTTATTCTTACCCAGTTTGTATTAGTGTACTGTGATTGCACACTGGTTTGTTTTTTGTTCTTTTTCTTGTCTATTGTTTTTAGTATACTTGGAGCTTGAATCTGTCTGTCTTCCTGTGTTTCCAGGGTGGGTTTTAGCACATGTGTGTGACTTCGGTGAGGTCTTCACCAGCAAAGTCTGGAGCATTCTCTATGTGTCCCACCAGCTGGGGAACCAGTTTGAAACCTCTCCCTCTGCCTTTCCTTGTTTTCCATGATTTGGGAGCCACAGCTGTTGCCTGATGTTTTTTTCCCCTTTTGATATGAAAAGGAGCCTGTAGTTATTCATTGATTAGGGTTCATGCACCTTTTCTACTAATCTAGTCAGCAGATGATTAGCAAATTGACTTTTTTTTTTCTCCCTTTTGAAGGGATGAAATATCTCTCTTGTGCTCTTCTTTCATCTCCTGTGCTAAATGGTCCAGCAAAAAAACAACAGCTGAGTTTCAAAGTAGGCTGGTTTATATATCTGTGCACATGGACCTCTTTGTTGAAGAGTCACTGTTGTACCAAAGTGGTTTAAAGTATAAAAAGGGAAAGGAAGCGGAACATGCAGCGCCAATGGTGACTTTGGGAACCACCTGATCTTGAATTCAGGGGAAAGAGGTAAAACCCTTGGGACTATTTGAGCAAAGCCCATTTGCCTGCAAAAGTTGCTAGCATCAGATCCTGGGGATGTTGCCTGATGGGCTTTGCTACCTGTGCCGACACGCTGCAGCATGCCTGTGAAAGGCAGTTTTCCTGGCTGAGTGGGGATGTGCAGCTCCAGTGGCTCCTGCGTGCTGTGACAGAGGAGCGAAAAGGGAGAGCAGAAGAGTGAGACACATGAAGAGCAGCTGACTTACGTCTCCATCTGAGCCAGCCTTGGTTCTCCTGCGAACTGGCTGCTCGGGGGCTCCTGGTGGTGAGCACGCTGGAAGCTGAGAGCATGAGGGCTTACAAAGGCCAGAGGGTCAGCAGGCTTTCTGGATGCCTGTAACTGTTCATTCCCCTTCAGAGGGTGGTGGATGCATGGAGCAGCTGGAGATTGACTCAGGGGAGTGGAGACCTGGTGGGAGTTTCTATAAGGAGGCGAGGGATCAAACCTGCCAAGGAGCCTGGTGCTGGCCTGTCCTCTGGGGACTGTTCCTGCAGCACATGGGCAGGATAAGCGAGTGTCTGTGCTGCCCGTGTCCAGCTGAGTTCCTCTCTTTGTAGCCCTCTTTTCTCTGACTGGGCTGTTTAATTTTCTGATATTTTACCAGCTGACAAACAAGGCAGTCTGCCAGTGGTCTCTAGAATAGAGAATGCCTGATTTCTCCCCCAAGCTGCTTGCCTCATTTGTGTTTTTCCCTGAAATGCTTAGGAGCTGTAAGTAGCAACCAGACCAGAAATGGGTTTTTAAGTATAATGCTTTGAGCACTCAGCTTGGCAGGATCTCCTCTCCCGAGTGTGGCTCTGTGGCTCATTGGGTTTTGCAGCAAGATTTAGAGATACAGCTCAGGCTCTGAAGCTGTCACAGTGGGAAGTGGGTTGGGAAAGATGATGAAGTCTCTTTTATGGCCATTACAAGACAGAGATGCTTTTTTCATTTCCTTACCAAAGCTGGAAGCGTCCAGGACTGTATTGCTGAGGTGCAGGCTCTGACTACCACCATAGCTGGAAGACAACCTACTTCATATTGTTGACGTTGCGTCATCTATACAAATTCCACTCAGGCATATGAGTTAGGAGGTGATGCAGAGTTTATGCCACCGTAATGTTGCGTGTGTAACATTTATCACTTGATTCCTATCAAAGAAAGTTGCTGATTGATTTTGCTTTGCTGCTTGATGCTCTGCAGTTAGGTGGACCTATGTAAGAAAATTTTTGGGACCACCTAGTAAAACTAGTGAGCCATTTCAGGCAGTGGAGCTGGGGACTGGGAGGGGTCAGTGATGATCTGATGACTCTGATACTTTAGTAAAGCATACAATACCTCTTTATTTTTAAATTGAACGACGGTCTCAGGAGCAGGTGTTGCAGTCACTGGGGGGTGTACCTGCTATTCATGACATCTCACATGAATTTGTTGCTGGTATTTTTCTAAAAGAAACAAAATTATAGAGATGCTTCAAGGAAGTGACATTGATTAAGCAAAAAGTTATTTTAAGACTGTGCAAATCATCTGGCTGAGCTTTGCAAAAGGAAACTGTTTCTGGAAATGCAATCAGCCAGAGATGTAAAGACATAGTCTTGGTCTCTTCCAAGTAGAAAAAAAATCCCATGCTATTTTAAGTAGCCAAGTTTCATGTGCTGTGATTACTTTCCATAACTCTGTCATTTCTCTGTGCACTTTCTATTGAAAATTATATTCTTCTCTTCGCGCTCAAGAGCGCTATGGACTGTTGTGTGGGGTTAGGCATGGTTGCTTTGCATATCTCAGAAGTGGCTGCGTTTCTTTTGTGGGTGGATTGATGTTTGTGTTTTAATCATGATCAGTGTACAAATACCAAAGGAGTCAGAGACACTTGCTTGCTGAAATATGAGATATTCCCTGCTGCAAATTTAGGCCAGGAGTACAGTAAGCAGAATTTTTTTTTTTTTTTTTTTTTTTTTTTTTTTTGAACATACATGGTTTGGGCTGCACTGAGAACACATGCATGGGAGCAAAAGGGCCTCCGTGGAGATCTGTCTTGCTTGGAGTTGTAACTCTTGGCGTCAGCATGCAGGGAGGGCTTCCTGATGGCTTTTGCTTTAGGACAGCCTTCTGGTAGCACAGAGCTGCCCAGGCGGCACACCATGTTGGAAGAGTCAACAGGAGGAGCTTGGGCAAGAGAGAAGTCCAAGGAGTGAGAGGAGACCCGGGACCATGGATGTGCTTTGTTCCTCAGCTCTCCCTGGGGGCTTCTGCATTGCCCCCCTCTCTGCTATGGGACTAACCTGGCCTTGTGTTAGGAGCTGGAGCCTAATCAGGATCCGCTGTGCCAGGCAGCTTCTGCTGGGAAGTTCCCCGCAGGCGCTGTGCTCCCTTTGCCGTTGTGCTGGGCAATGAGGCTGGGGGGGGCGCAGGTGTGGAGGAGACGGTCCCCAAGCGAGCAGCCAGGGCATGTGTTCAGAAGGTGGGGGTGACAGGGGCTTCCCTGGGCAGGCTGTGCAAAGACATCCAGTGCCTGAGCTCGATTACACCCACACGCTGCCATCTCCTCTCCCTCTGCTATTGTGCTGGTCCTAACTGCTGATAGATATGGGCGGCCTTTCTTCAGCCATTAATACGCTATTGATCCACAGCCCTGCTGACAGTGTTAATGGGCACTGATTGTGTATTATTATTTCCATAATTGTCCTCAAGCTGGAGTGAATTTTCCTTTTCAAATGGGCCATCGATATCATGCCCTGCATTATGGGCTGGAGCTGGCCTGGTTAATTTGTTTTGTCGAAAGTTTCAGCAAAGCCTGTGGTCTTCATCCACAGCAGAATGATCAATGACACCAGCTGAATAGTGATGGAGCACACAACAAGGCAGCTTCCATCCCCTCCCAGAGCAGGCATGAGCAGGGTGTTTTGTTTGACCATCAGGATGCTGCCCCTGCAGACCCTTCCCATCCTACTAGACCTTTCCCGCTCCTGCTGAGCATTGCTAGCGCGTCTCTTCCCTTCACTTGTGTGCTGGCTTCTCTTTGTGCTCTGCTAAGGGGACGTGACCCCTTCCTCAAAGGTCTTCATGTTTGTACACCCCTGCTTGTCGAGCAGAGTTGGGCGTTGCATGAACAGGTGGGATAAAGTGCAAACTAAAGCAGTGACTTCAAGGCCTGAGATGCTCCCTGGGTGCTTTGCCATGCAGTGTCTGTAACTAACGGTTCCGCAGGGCAATTCCAGCCATGGACAGGCAGTTGCTGAGAGTGGCTGTTCAGCAAGGAATGCCACATGGGGATTTCCTTAACAAAATGCTTATTCAACCCCACGTGCTCTGTAAATACCGTGTAATTTGCCCCTTTCTGGGAACTCCCTTCAAGATGCATCCCGTCCATGACATTTGCTCAGGAGGGGAAGGAGACAGGCAGGTTCTTGAGGGGTTTAATCAGCAGATTAGCAGCCAGTGCCCCCATCCCTCTTGCTCCCATGTAACCAAGTAATGTGAGTCCAGGGAGTCTGTGAACAGGGATGGGGAAGGACCCTGGCTTCTTTGCCTGGCTCATGCATGGAAGAGGCTGATTTATAATTGCATCAGACGTATGGGAGGGCAGCACTTGCCTTGCAAAGCAGGGTGGTAGATTAAGCCTGAGGAAGAGGGAAAGATCCAGGTGCAGCTTCCCTCTCTCCCCACCCTGCAGGAGGGTGGTAGCAGAGGCGGGTAGATTCAGCGTAGCTGCGGTTGCTGGACCTGGGGTTTTGGAGATGCGTGCCCTTCATCCTTGAGGCCATCTGCAGGATGTGTGCAGTGGCAAAGGTGGTAGTGGGGGAGAGTCTAACAGTGATGGCTAGTGTTAGCCTGCTGAGAAGGCAGCAGTGAGGGCAGCTGATGCTGTGCTGCAAAGGGGTGAGCAGCCTGCCCTTGCGCTTGCTGACTGTGACTGGGGAGTGTCAGTGCAGTATCTGTCGCTCACCGTCCTCTCTGTGAAGGAGCTCTCATTGTTGCCATTGTAGTGATGGGATCTCAGGCTCAAAAGATGAATAGCTAGACCTGTGAACCAAACACAGATTACTCAGTCCTCGCCAAAAGACCATTTCTCTCTCCTTTTCTGCATTTTAATGATATTAGCAAACCCTGAGCACCAAGAGTCTCATAAACTTTCCAGATTATGGTAATAATAACGTTGCACAGTACACTGCACTGGGAATAAAGTTATTTTATCCAATCCAATTTCCTTTTGTTTTAATGTGTAAATATATCAAGTGAAAGCATAGTAGGAAATCTCAGTGTGGAGGCCAAATGCGTTGCAAGCCAGCCCTTTTCCGAGGAAGGGCTTAATTCTGCAGGTTCAGAGTCTGAATTTTTTCACTTGTAAAGCATCTGACGCTCAATATTTGGCTGGCCTACTTTCTCTGGAGGACTTTGTATTGGGAGCCTTCCCCAAGCTGATCTCCTTCCTGGAAGTGGAATGGAAGTGACGATGCACCTATTCCTCAAAACGCAGGGAAAAAAAGGATGGGGAACAGCCTGTCCCCTCTTCCCCCCATAAAGGCCATCAGAGGTCTTCCTTGGACCTCTGCTTTGGGGTTTGCCAGCCTGAGGAGAGGGATTCTGCCCCAGCAGCGCTTAGCAAGGCAGGTTGTATCTGTGCAAGGGTTGTTCTTCACAGAGCACTGCTGAGAACGGCTGCGATTACTGCTTCATCTCCGGCACCTGGCCTCATGCTCTGGCCTTTCTTTTCCCTCCTGGGGGCCTTCTGTGAAACTGTTTACTCTGACAGGCATGGTCCTGCCATCCTGTTGTGCTGGCAATGCACAACCTGTTTGCGTGCTGAAATCCTCCGGGATACCTGAGATGATGTCAAACAATAATGTATTCTTTCTGTTCAAGCACATTAAAAGTGCAATTAATCCTCACAGTCTCTCTGCCCATCTGTAACACGCCGTGAGGTGACTTTCCCAGCCTTTGTGTGCTGTGGCAGGCTGAGCTTGGAGCAGAGACCTTCCTGAGTCTCGTCTTGTGATTTAATGCAATCCCGTAAGAGCTTGGGTTGGTTTGTTGCTCAGCCCCCACTGCTTCGCTAATGTCAGGTTGTAACCAAATGCAGAGTTTCTCAGACTCCTATGCCATCTACCTGAGTGCTTTTCTTTCCAAGACAACTCCAGCTTTCTGAGCTCCCTTTTGGGAGACCTGGGTTCATACAGGGTTTAAGACATGGAAGAATGGTGGTGGTTCTCCTGAGGACCTGGTGCTGCGGTTGCAAGAGAGATGTTACAGCTGAAGCAGCAGGGTTTCACTTACAGTGATGTCCCTTTCCAGTGAATATAGCTGAAAGGTATTAGTGATGGTAACACAAGCAAGTTAAGACACCTAAGAACAAAGCTGGATGTGCACACCCTTGTTTGTAAGCTTCATTACAGCTCAGTGGATCCAGAGAGAATCTGGGAAAAGAGGACGAAATTATGACACAGGGCTTATCCCTAGGGTTGTCGTTTTGCAGTAGACTAGCACCATACAATGCTTCGTAGTGTCAAGTAAAGATTAGTTTAAATAATACTTCTATGAAACTCAGAGAGACAGCAGCAATTACCGCGAGATAATTTGGCACCAGAATAGTTGCACAAGAACAGTCTAATCCTGTACCACTGTACCTAATGATTTTGCTGTGGAAATTCCCCATGTGGAAATGCCTTTAGGCAGGTGGCAGGAAAGGGTTACAGAAGGCAGGTGAAATTACGGAAATGGGATGGCCAAAGGGAAGGGAGTGTAAGCTGAAAGACTTACATTGTGTACCATGTGGGGTACGGCAGAGCAACTTAAGGAAACATTTAGCTGGGAGCTAGAGCTGCAGATAAATATTCAGATTCTCCATGGGGTGGATGGAAATTAGTTTTTGCAGCAAGGTCGTGTTTGCAAAGGGAGAATAGAGCCACCAGCCGGCAAATGCAGCCCAGAGACGGTGAAGAGATGTTACAAGAACTTTGGTGCCAGAACCTCACTGAAATGCAGGCGGCACAGGTCGGGGATGGGTGGGAATGTGGTATGGGGTGGGAAGGGACGGGACCTCTCTTTTAATCATAGAGCAGTGATTCTTCAGCATCGCAGCCTGGGTCTGGGCACTGTGAGCGATGCTCTGCAGTGCACATGGGGTTAAAGGTGTGAGGGCAGGTCTGCAGAGGACTGATCCAAGGGCTGAAACAGCACAAGAGACTGTCATTTGGATTAAGGTGTATTGGCGAAGGTTACATAGGCTTCTGAATTACTTCTCTGCCACTCTTCACTTGACAAGCATTCATGATGTCTTTTCCTAGTAAGTCACTATTTTACTTAATATATTTATATTTCAGTATGTATATCCATACATGTATGTGTATACAAACACACAGATGTATGTAAGCACATACATAGGTTTCTGCTTTGTCGTGGGTTCAACAAGACTCTTCTTCCATCCAGGCAGGGGAAGGTCACTCATCTCCTCGGTCCTATCAGTGAAGCTTTGACAGTCGGTTTCAACATTCCATGACCCTCAAGTGATGGCAGGCACGTTCCTGGGAGCCCTGAAGAGGGGGCAGACAGGAGAGTCTGAGGGATTTGTCCTTGTCTGTGCCATCATATTATTCAAATACACGTGTTGGTTCTGTTGGTCAACAGTTTGGATAGTAATAATGAGTTTAACAAAGTGCCACAGAAAGACAGAAGAGATGCAGAAAGAGGGAGTAGCTTGTTGTACATGCAGTGCTGCTGCCTGGGTGCTGCGTGGCTGTGGCAGGTTGAGAAGCCCCAGCGGCAAGAGCAGCTTGCTGCCCACTAGCCCTGTGTCCACTCTTGTGTCACTGCTGCTTGGTCAGTGCATTGTGGTGACACCAGTTTATAAAAGCGGACCTCAAAGACAGATCTTCTCCACTGCCTGAGCCCTGCTGGGCTAGGTCTGTGCTGCTGGTGGATTAAACCAGCATACATCTGAGCACTTCCCTTGCCCAGGTGCTTGGGTTTAGAGCGTTTTGGTCATGCCAAAAGAATGGGGAGGGGGTGTGTGTGTGTGTGTGTGTAAAAGTCTTTGGAACTCAACTAACCTTGAGGAAAACATGGGTGCTCAGTTCAGCTTTAACAGCTTGTGCAAAGTCTGTGCTTGTTTCGGAAGGCTCGCTAAGGCTCGTTGCTTTAAACCCTTTGATCATCCCCTCAGTGGTTTGTTCGTGTTGTATTTCACTAGTGGGAGCTAGAGCTGTGACTCCAGAGTCACCTGGAAGCCTTGTAGCAAGATGGGGAAGTACCCCCGGGAACTCGCACTGAGGCACTGATTCTTAGACACGTTGGTGGGTTTCCCTGTTCCTTGAAGTGCAACTGGACTTTTCCCCTCGAACAAGCACAGGTGGCCCGTTGTGCTGACGGTGACTGTGCAGCCCACCTCAGCTGCTTCAGCGATCACACAAACGCTTTTGGAGTAGGGAGCCGAGGGCTGTTTGCACAGGACTCCCGAGCTGAGGCTTTTTTCTTTATAAAATCCTGTTCTCCTGAAGCTTGTCTCTCCCTGCAGCTGGTCAGGGCTACAGTGGGACATAGTTGCTGTTTGGAGGCATGAAATTTTTAAACTTTGTTCTAGGAACTTTCTTTCCACGTATTTTTCCACTTCGCTTGTCTTCAATTGTTTTCGTGGCCAGACTGGCAGTAACTGGTCGCCACTTGGAGCCCTGGAGAATACAGGTCCCTTGATCCTACAGAGGCTGTTCCCTCTGGCTCAAGGCTGAGATAGGTTGCTGTGTAATTTCAGAAAGACTTGTTTTTCCTGCTTTGTATGTTATGCCTCTTCTAGCGATGTTTGCTAAAAGTTGTGCAGAGCTTCAAGTCCCTTTCTCACCCCACTCGGTAGTTATTCTAGCTCCCTGCAAGGTAAATCATAATATTCAGGCCTGTTTTAGACAAGCATAGAGCAGTTGTGATTTGACCACGTCCCTGCTTTAACTGCTTGCACGTACTCCTCTCTGGGAGAGATGAGAGCTGGGAATTCTTGGTCCTCAGTTTGTGCAGGAGATTTCCCCCCAAAAAAGCTCTGTATTCTGCCTTTTAAGTGCCTAGAGCTGCTCATTCCCACAGGACCAAAGTTTTTAAAACAGCAGCTGATACCAGCCACCCAGGAGACGGGGAAAATCACTCAATTTTATATCTCCTGGTACCTTTGTGTCTCATACCCAGTGCTGCCCGGCTCTTCCCCTCTGTGACTTAAGAGGTGGCTCTTCCACCCTGCTGTGGGAGCAGCCACCCTGGGCAGTGGCCGTAAGGGGCTGAGGTGCTGCCTGTTTCCCTCTTTACCTCTTCTTTCCTCTCCACAGCTCCTGCTCAGGCCCAAATCATCCACGCTGGGCAGGCGTGCGTGGTGAAGGAAGACAACATCAGCGAACGTGTTTACACGATTCGGGAGGGGGACACGCTGGTCCTGCAGTGTCTGGTCACAGGACACCCGCGGCCACAGGTAAGCTTTCAGTCTTGCCTGTCACCCATGCTCCCCATGGCACTTCTTTGTAGTCTCCACGTGGAGGAGAACTGAGGGCAGTGGGATGCCCAGCTTTCTCCTACGTGTTAGAGTCGGGTAGGGATGCCACATAAGGCAAGCACTAGCTGTTTAAGCTATGAAGCAGCCAGCCTTGCTTTCATGGAAAACAGTCTACAAAGCTTTGCAGGACCTTCTAGTGGTCTTCAGCATGTGAAGTCCTGCAAAACATAGAGACAAGGGGAACCTGCTTGGGGAGTTTGGGAAGTTTTTTCTAGAGCACTTCACTGAGCCCTGTACAGAGCCTGCCGGTCATTGCTCTATGGCCACCGACCAGGGGCAGATTCAGTCTTGCAGCGCTGGATATATCCATACTGTGGTCAAAAACACGGCTCAGCTGGGAGGTGCAGAGCTGAGCTTGGCTAACTGATGCGGTCCTTCCCCAAGGTCCCTAGGGGGTTGCGTAGCCTCAGGCCCTGTGCACTGAAGAGTCCCCACTCTTCAGATACTCAAGTGGGCTGCTTCAATGTTAGCGTGGATGTGCCTATAGAGATTCTGGACCAGAGCATGGGTCTGCCCACTCTGGGACAGAGCGTGGTAGGAGTGGCAGCTGGTGCATACTGTGAGGATGGATGTGCCAGAATACACTCAAGGGAGCCAAGTACAATGCGTGTGCCTTCTTGGCCCACTTCCCCAGTCCTGCCAAGGATACTTGTGCTGAGAAGCCATACATCTGCATACACTAATCAGCCTCTCTGTGGACTTGCTTGTGAGTTTTTCAAAGGAGAGTGAAAGAGACTCAGCCAGTAGGGTTTGAAATGGTTTATCCATCAAAGCATACTCTGGAAACAATAACAAAGAAATTATCTGAGCCAGGCCAGCAAAAAAGACCAGCCTAGGCTTGTGACAGCGATGGGCAGATGATAGCTGTGTACGTCAGAAGCGAGAAAGATGGTAGGGCTGTCCCTGCCTGAGGGTGTTGAATGTGTGGGAAGGTGCTGGCAGGTTGTGGGGATTTGAGCCTGAGTAGCCAGAGAGATGGCTGGAGCAGAGCCTGATGCAGGCAGCGTACTAGTGGACAGCATTGTGGCTTTGCGTTTCCCCGGCAAGGACCGTGGACAGCATTGTGGCTTGTCATTGCCCGGACATGCACGGGGGACACTGAAGCGTAGAACCAGGCGTGACCAGGAAGGCTGGAACCTGCACACATAAAATGTGGCATGTGTCCTATCTCTGCCCTCCCTCCTCATGGAGAGATTTCTTCCCCAGCTAAGCTCTTATTCTAACTTTTGTTTAATCTTTCCTTTTCCCTTCTATCAGCCACTCATTAAAACATGAAAATGTGGCCAAAACACTTAAATGAGATTGAAATTGAAAAGATTAAAGAGCTGGCTGAAGTGTCCTTGCAAACAGGAGACTCTGAGAGTCTTAGAGCCCTCAGACAATTTCATAATAAGCCTACAGAGGCTAAATAAATTCATGGTCATTAGCTCCAAAAATCTACTCAGCCTAGAGTTCTGGGAGTGGGATGTAGACAACCCTGCACTTTCTAGAGCATCAGCATCAATCAGGCAGTGGCAGTGAGCTTTAGGCAAAGCCTGGGGGAGGAGGCAAGGTATCTGGTCTGTCTTATCTGTCGCCAATGTTGAATGAAAGTCTACATCCTTTTCTGTCGGCTGATTTTGCTGGATCTCAGTCTCAGAGTCTAGATGGGCACCGGTGTGGGAGACCACCAGTCACCAGTCTTTAGAAGGGAGGTTGCAGATATAAGAAACCAATAGGCTGAGAAAAGCCATCTCTCTCTTTCATTATCTGGACTGCAGAAAACAAGGGGGAACTTTGTATCACCACTACTTGGGCCATACTGCATTCCAGACATAAGAGTAACCATTCAGTCTTTAGGAATGCTGTCCTCTTGCCACCATTCACCATGAAATATCATGCAGCTCCATTGCCCCTGCAAGCCAGGATCTTAAGATATGAAGCATAAGGACAAAAATTGCTTGAAATCTGAAGGGATTTTTTCTTTTCTTTTTCTGTGTCTTTAAAATCAAAGTAAAAGATTGTGTATTGCAAAAGGATGACTTATAAAAATAACATACACAGGGTTTCCCTGTGGGAAAGGGGCAAGAGACAGATAGCAACTGCATTTTCACACTCTTATTTGGAAAAGCAAACAGCAGAAATAGCCCTGCTGTCCAGAGAAAGATGAAAGAGCGTTGACTGCAGTAAAAGCCCTGTAGCTGTGAGCTGATGTCTGCTGTAACGTCGTGGCCTCCCAGCCACATGGGGTCCCAAAGCTTAATGCTGAAAGTCCTGTGCTGTTCAGATAGTGGTATAAAACTAACCAGCTTCCTGGGTTTACAGGACCAGAGCAGGAGTAGTAAATATGCAGCGTGTGTCTGGGTGAACTGAGGAATTATCCTGGACACTCGGACTTGGGGGTTGGTGACGGATGAGAATCAGCAGCTGGTCTACTGAGACAATAATACTGAGATCAGTAGTTGAACACTGGTGAGGTCTGGTAGTGCTATAGGGCCCATTTTTGAGAACGGCTAGGGAGGAGGGGGAAAAGGAGCAAAGAGAGCTCTGCTGTTCCTTGGGATCTCTAGTTTGTGTCACTGATATTTTGCATTTCTCTCCTTCATTTCATGCAGGTGAGATGGACCAAAACTGCTGGCAGCGCATCGGACAAATTCCAAGAGACGTCAGTGCTTAACGAGACCCTTCGGATTGAGAAGATCCAAAGGCTGCAGGGGGGCCGCTATTACTGTAAAGCAGAAAATGGGGTTGGGGTCCCTGCCATCAAGTCCATTCGAGTAGATGTGCAGTGTAAGTCATTTAGCGGCAACCCAGGCCTTCCCACAGTTCTACTGCATGTCTCTGCCTCGCTGCGGGGCCAGCAGGGAGCTGCATTGCCCTAGGACCACACACACCTTATTCAGGAGCAAAGGGACTGGTGTGGTGTCCCTAGGGTCCATTTGCTCTAGGAGATTAGATCCATCCATGAAAAAGATAGCTCTGCCTGTCCATGTGAGTTCTTCTAATCTAGGTGCCATAATGTCTGTCACTGCCAGAGGTCCCTAGCACTTGTCTGGAACGTAGCTTTGTAGATGGCTTCTGCTTTCTTTGTCTTCATTTTGAAATTGGTAATGCTTGAAGCAAACCAATGCTTCTTGAAATTGGTAGTGGCTCAGATTCTTGAGGCATACCTGAAACCAGTGCCCGGCGCCCCAACATTGCTACCTCTGTAGCATGGTAGAAACAGAGCAAAAGGCTCTGGGGTGCACCTGAAGAGGCTGAGCTGTGAAGGGGTGAATGTGAAGGAATCTGTGAGGACCACTTGGTTTTGTTTTTGTTTCTCTGTCTAGTTGCGATGCCCGTCCTTCTTGTGTCCTGGAGATGCTGTTGGCAGTTCTCCACCTTGGGCCTCAAGTTTTGGAGGTTTCTCATGCTACCTTAATGTTGTTTATTCTTGGGCTGCTGTGGCCAAAAGGGAGGGAAATTAAACTTATCCCATAACCTCCATATGGGAGGAATCTGAGATTTAAGGTCGAGGTTGAACTTTTGAAGATATTTGCTCTCTTGTGGAAGATTACCATCCTGCTCATTGTCCTTGGCTATCCACTGTTCCAGTTTTGTCTAACCCGAATAACACCAAATCCCTCTCCTCACTTATATCTTCCAAGAAGGCCTAGCCGGCAAGAGGTTGATGCTAAAAAGATGTGAACTGTGATAAAGCAGCTGGAACTCTCCCCAAACCTGTCACCACCTGTTTCCACACTCCTCCTAGCAAGACAGTCTTCTGTGCTGAGGTGCACTGTGGTTATCTGTCAGTGGAGCAACATCCAGGCTTTAAAACCTCAGTACCTGCCAGGAGTCTGGGGCAGAGCTTCGCTGACTGCAGCTGCTGCCTGACTGCTTCCTCTTAGTCCTACTGTCCAGCCCTACAATGATGTGACCCTCACAAAGTATGCCATGCAGCTGAACATCCTCAGGCTTTGGTAGGTTCATGATCTGCAGTTGTATTACATGGCTTGGAGCAGCTCCCGTCTCCGTTCCTTCCTTGCCCTACCCTGGAGTGGAGTAGTGTAGTGTGAGCACCATCCTACAGGCTGGGACAACAGATTGCTTCATCAGCAGTCACTTGGGATAGGATGAGCTTTTCTTCATGGGCATTGCACAGCTTTGTTTGGAGGAGTTCTGACACCCACCTAGATCTGCTTGGCTTCTCTGACCATTTCTTCTCCTGTGTGTGGTGGAGGCATATATATGATAACTCTCTATTGCAATGGAGACTTGTTTTTCTCAAGCCTCAGTATGACACATTGCCAAGGCCTGTGTCTCTAGGAACAGGACTGTGGCTGTGACGAATCTCTCTATGCCCTGAGGGCACTCCCTTTACTTCTGGGGTGCAGGCTGGAGCTAGAGTGATGTAGTGTCCCGTGGTCCCTCGTGCAGCTCTGACCTGTAGAACTATGGGGCTAATGGGGTGGCCAAGGGCTTTCTCATACTAACATCTACTCTGCAGATGGACTTGGTAACGCACCTCTGTCCTGCTCACTTGATTTTGGGGGAGGAGAGACTATTTTCTGCTAGTATTTGCAGTAGTTAACAAGGGAACACATAGGAAAAGCCACAGTTTTTGTTGAACGCTCACCCAGGCAACCTTCAGCTGAATGAATCAGAATTTGAAAGCAAACCCTTTCTTTCCCCACATCCCATTTGTAGTTGGAGGTAAGTAATCACCGTCATGTGAACCTTGGTGTCCTTAACAGCTAGTGCTAGTCCTCACTCATACTTTTAGTATTAGACAGCAAGGTAGTGCAGAGGGCACCGTTGGTGCCAAGAGGATATTAAACTGGAAACACTAACCTGTGTAGCAAGTTATTCCTTTGCCCCAAGTGGGCATCAAGTGAGGCTTTAAAGTATTGCTTAGATACTGGCAGAGAGGCAGTTGCTGTTTGGAGTACTTCCATGTGGGAGAGAGGGAAATTAAAGAAAAAGAAAGAATGGATGTTTACAAGCTTATATTGCACATGAAGCATCCCATGTGATCATCTCCATGAGCAGCCTTGGGCCAAATTTATCATTTTTGCAGCTCACTGACATCAGTGGCATTACTCGTACATCAAGGACATGCATATCGTCGTAGGTCTTATTTTAGCTTTTCTCAGGAGGGCTAGACTTAGAGCTGACTGCTATGAGAGAAGGCTGAAAGATTTGAGGGAGGAAAGGTTTAGCAATCAAAAGGAAGATGATGTTTTCTGTGTGGGGAATAGCTGGGAGCCAGGAGACCTGAATGGTGAGTATGTTCTTTGATCAGTAAGGGAAGTGTTTTGCCATGCATCCTGCTGAGAAATGGAGCCTCAGAAGGATGGTAGCTACAGCGTTACTCATGTAAAGTGTGAACAAATAAAGGAGGGTTAAGGAGGGTTAAGGGCAAAGGGGAAAGACGAGAGGCTGTGCCCAAGGTCCTGGTCTAAGAGAATTTGGTGTAAAATTCAGTCACCCTATGGCCACATGGAGACAGCACAGTATGGAGAGGAGATTTTTTTTCCTCCACCTGTGTATGTTTTTCTTCAGCCTTGGGTTTTGGGGTTTTTTTTTGTGCTTTGTCATTGTTCTGCTAATGGCTCTACTCATATCTCTGAGCTATTGTGTGGTCAAGCTGACAAACCTCAGATCCCATTACAATTGCTGTCTACCAAGCATATAGCTCATTAAAATATGCAAATCGACAAGTTGACACTTGTGATTCAGCAGAGCATGTTATTTGGATGACACGTTAGCAGCAACTCATCCCTGTTTCCCACTTCCTTTCTGAGAGTCAGATTTCCAAACTTACAAATCTCTAAAATAAAATATTGTGAAAATCAGGTGGCATGGGAGAGCAGGAGATGATGAGCATGTGTCCTCTTCCTCTCTGCTAACATGTGCAGAAGGCAGTGCTGGCAGCACAAGGGGATAGTGGCTGCGTGTGCCTCAGTTTCCTTACAGTTGAAGGTGGGGTCGTAACGCTGCTGAAACTGTAGAATTGCTTCAGCTGAGCTCAGCAGATGCCTTATAAGACAAACCAGGACACATGCTTAAGGGCATGGGGACAGATTTCAGTTTTAGAGGGTCAGTTGGTCCCATCTTGTCAAATGGGATCTTTACGTTTAACCCCAATCAGTTCTGGGAGGAGAACCCCTCTGAGGTTTTCCCCATGCTGCTTTGATGTTCAGACATTGGTGTCTGGTGCAAAAGCCTGAGAAAATGATCCCTTTTTTAGCAGCAGGGCAGCCCTTGGGGTGCTGTGCGCCCTGGGTGGATAGAGAAAGTACGCTCCCTGCTTGTGTCTTTGCAAGTGAAGCGACTGATAACCATGGATCCTGTCATGACAGCTGCATGTCTGGGGCAGGTTTGGTGAGGGAATTGGAAGGAGCATTTTCTATAAGGGAAGAAAACAGAAGAATATGATGGGTGATGGGGATGCAGTGAATAGAAGTAGCTGAAGAGGGAGAATCAGTACTGACCTGGAAAAGAAGCAAATACACAGAAGTTATTTTAACAGGAAGAGAGAGAAATTGTACATACCTATCACAGTGTTTTGCATCTCATTTCCCCATGGCACCCCATGAGACTTGCTTCTGTCTGGGAGAAGACTCTCTACCTCAGCTCTGTGATATTTGTCCTGATTTCTGCTCTCACCCCTTGACTTGAAGGTTTGTCATGTCCTTTCTGTGAGCATCTCACAGCCATGGGCTTAGCAACATGATTTCAGGAGGGATTTGGGAAGTGGAAAGTGGGAGCAGAAGAAATTATGATGGAGCACGGTTTCCTAGGATCCTTCTGATTTCCCACTGAAGTAGAGAGCAGTGATTTCAGGTGCGGGGTGTTATTGAGGATGGTGAGGCGCATGTGGCAGGGAGGCAGTTTGCTCAGGGACCACATGGGATCTGAAAACCAGAGGGTGCTTTCTATTCTCTGAAGGTTGTGTGGTGAGCGGGAGAATTTTGGGTTCTCCTGTCTGTTCCCTTTAAATATTGTTTGTGTTACCTGCCCTCAGATCAGCTCTTAATTCAGCAGTCATCATCAGCCAAATGTGTGCAAGCTTCCCCTCTCCCCTGCGTTGCCTGGAGCATCACCTGCTCTGCAGGCTATACATGCAGACCAAGCTTCACTAACAACTGCTGCGGCCCTCCTTACCTTCCTTCCAGATCTAGATGAACCAGTTCTCACCGTTCACCAGACCATCAGCGATGTACGTGGCAGCTTCTACCAGGAGAAGACTGTCTTTCTCCGCTGCACTGTCAACTCCAACCCACCAGCCCGCTTCATCTGGAAACGGGGAGCTGAGACACTTTCCCACAGTCAGGACAATGGCGTGGACATCTATGAACCCCTCTACACACAGGTGAAAAAAACAAACCTCCACCAGCTTGTGTTGAGCATCTTGCTGATGCAGGGCCCTCTGTAGTGGATGGTGTTTCTTTCCTTGCATGGGTTACGATGCTGAGGAGAGGCAGGTGGCTGCTGCAAGGAGCACTGTCTCCAAAAGGGCTGGTAGAGCCCGCTTCTGTAGGTGGGTTCCTAGGGGACAAGAGGAGCAGAGCAGCAGGAAGGAGCGTGACAGCCTAGAATTCCCTTGCCGTTTTTGGCACTGTCCCTGAGAGCAGGTCACAGCTTCCCTAAGGAGGTTATGTGGCTGTTGGATGGCTGAGACTAAAATCCAAGCAAACAGTCCCAAAATCGGATCTCCTCTACTTCCCATTACTAATTTTTTTTTTTTTTCTTAATTGAGTGCCTGAGCTCCATAAATCAGGGGAATTGCTTCCTGTTTAGCAGCGTGAGTGAACAGCGGGCACCGCTGTGGGATCCGTGAGGCAAATGGGGAGGAGCCCTTCCTAATGGCCACAAGTAAGAGAGGCAGCCCGGCTGCCTGGACAGCTCTGACTGTCGTCCTGTGACAGGGTGTCCGCACCCTTTCTGCTTCTCCCGCTTGCCTGCGCTGGACTTGCCCCTCTGAATGCTACTTTCTTCACAGTAATTCGCCTGCCAATGCAGTGGGAGACAGAGGGGTTTTTTTTCTTCAGCCAAGGCACTCTGGGCACGTTATCTTAAGCCGAGCTTTGGCTCTGAATGTCCCTCAGATGCTAACCAGCCCCGGCGCTTCCAGCAAAGCCCTTAGGCAGCATGAGGCAGCAATGGGTGGGAAGGGAGGGCTGAAAGGGCAGCTCCCGAGCGCACCCGTTTCATCCACGCACCTCCCCGTGCTCCCAAAGCTGGGCCCTGAGCACATTCTGGCTGAGTTTGATTTCTGAGCAATGCCTCAGGCAACCTTTCAGTTAATGTAGTTGTGTTCATATTTTATTGAAACACGCCATCTCTGTAGGTCATGGAAATGGGCAGCCAAATGGAAACGTTCAGGGGGATGAGGAGAGAGGAGAGAGCTGCAGGTTAGTGGCAGATTTATGGAAATGCTGGAAGGTCGGCGCTGCTGTTGGGCCCTGAAGAGAGTTTTGTCTTAGTCCAGTCCTAATGTGGCATCCAAGCAGGACACCCCTGTGCTTAGAGAAAGCCACCATGGGCTCCTCCAGCTTTCACTAAGCTGGGTGTAATTAGCAGGAGACGTTGGTTAATGAGAGGATGTCTTAGGACTTGAGATATTTTCTTCGGCTAACTAAGGCGTCTGGCAGAAATTCACCCCGTTGCAGCATTAACGTGTAAATGACCCAGCATCCTGCAGCTCCTGTCAGGCAATGTTCCCACCATGATGGGTCATTTCTAGCTCCAAGAGAGGGTGCTCACACAGGCATGCCCTTACGGTCCTCTCCTTAGAACCAGCATAAACCTGTGAGTTTGGGTTGGTTAAGAGTTGAAGTTAACAAAAACACACCTCCTCTACACTATTGGGAGTGGGAGATCTTGCTGGAGCTCAAATGCACTGTATTTGACAAAGCACCCTTCGCAGGGCTTTGTGCTATTGTCTTAGGGATGAACTGGTATCAGTGGCAGGTTTGGCTAGGCTTTTACATTAAAAAGGAGGTGAAGACTTTACTGTTTAAACCTTTTAAAACTTATTTACACTGAAGTTTTATACACATTTACCCAACGTTTACTAATCAATAAACAGGATACATATGACCCTGAAATAAGTAGTCAACATGCACATTGTAAATGCCATCATTTGTGTGGCATAGCAACAAATCTCAAGGGACGGGACTTTCACAGGGTTATTGGTCTCCTAGGTATTTATCTTCCTAATTTACTCAGTTCAGATCCTTGTTCTCTGCATATTAGCATGCCTGAGCTCATTGTCCAGTCCCTTGAGGTTGTCCTCAAGAGGATTTGTCACGCTGACACCTTCTCACATTTGCAGGCAATTATGGAATTGTTTCTCCAAAAGAGACTTAGACAAACACAAGGAGAACAACAGCAACAAGCTGTCTTGGGAAGATGTACGAGTTGCAGGTTGTGCAAACCACAGGATGCATCTCAGACCTTTCTGCATTCCATAAATAAAAATCTACAGATACATCTATTGTTAATTCAACAACTTGATTCTGTTTCTACAACAAGCCAGTTGATGATGGAACTGATGGAAACTGAATGCCAGGGAGTGATTTTGTTTGTTACTGTAGTATGACAAAAGGCTATCAAAGTCCATGAAGTCACTCTGGATTTATACCAGCTTAAATGAGATTAGAATCTGGAGAAGAGAGATCAGAAAGTTTTGGGGGGTTCTTTGAATATTTGTCTGAATTATCTTTTTTTCCCCTGTACTGCAAATTTTTACAGTGTAACTGTTCAATGTGTCATATTTAAGCCAGCATTAATGCCTGAATCTGCTCTGGTTTACTTTGATTTTGCAATGTTGAGACCGCAGTAACTTCCCTTGGGTTCCTACTGACATCTCGATGGGAGATCTTAGGATCTGTTTTGGGACCTTTAAGTTTTTTCAAGTTCCGCAAGATGATTCTGACAGCAGTTGATCAGAAATTATGCCTAGACCTGTTCAGCAGTGCTTACAGGTTAAATGTTGGTTGGTTGCTGTGTGTTTTGAGAAATCCTGGAGGTGAAGTTACCACTGCAAACGTTTTGTGTCTCCTTTATATATTGCTAGGGGGGCTTGGAGTCTGCACAGTTCCCTGAGCTTTGGTGGGAGCTGCTGGAGACCTGCATGGTTTGGGACAGGTTATGGACTTGCAAGGATGAGCTGTGCTTTATACACCTGTGTCTTTTTTTCCACCCTTTTTTCCCGACTCCCAGGGTGAAACCAAAGTCCTGAAGCTGAAGAACCTGCGGCCCCAGGATTACGCCAGCTACACGTGTCAGGTGTCTGTCCGCAACGTCTGCAGCATCCCTGACAAATCCATCACCTTCCAGCTCACGAACACCACGGGTAAGAGGGGATGCAGCGTGTCCCCGCAGCCCTCCAACCCCTCGCCTGCTCAACAGCCACTATCCCTCCAGGAGGGTAACACAGCACCCCGTCCGGGGCCTGCAGCACCTCACGTTCATGTTCACGGCTGCTAGGATTAAAAATCCACCACACAGAAGCCTTGTGGCCAGGGGTGCTCTAATTTCTCGCAGCTCTGCATATGGCTGGTGCCTTGGCCAAGCCTGCCGTGAGATCATTAAAACAGACTACACGTAGGTGTTGAGGCACTATGTAGTTTTTAACCCAGACGCTGTTTTATTTATTTATAATTCTAAGTGACTTTAAAAATAGATTCAGTACAGTCTAGAGTGGGGCAGATCTGCAGGAGTTCTTACAAATAATTCATTCGTGTGTGACTCTGGCCCGGGTCGCGGGGCTGTGCTCTCGGCACCTCCCAGCTAACGGGCTCCGCTGATGCCGATGTTTGTAGAAAGCAAATCTCTCCGGTGCCTTCCCAATAAATAAATTTTACACTGATATTCATGCTGGCAGTGCTTGAGTGCACCTCCAGTTGTGAACAGAGTCAGCGTGCTGCCTCTTGCTTGACCTGCAGTAACTGACTGATAACTGGGTAATCGCATACCAAATACTTGCAAGGTCCTGATAGCAACCTGTCCATTAAAAACAAAACAACAACAACAACAACAAACCCAAATAAAACAAAACCACACCCACAAAGCCCCCACATGTGTCAAATATTTTCAAATAATAAATGTCAGGAAATCACTTCCAGCCCTGGGGTATTCCACGATCAGAAAGAAAGGTTTTGCAGCTGTTTGAATTATTCACCTCTCTAATGTGACACAAAGCAGTTTGCATCCCTTGTGTCATCTTTGTGCAGTGGAAACAGAACTCTTTTGATGTTGCCAACTGTTGATGGGATATTGTTGATACTGTATGAATTATGTTTATTGATCTGACTTGAGCCCAAGGTGCTGAACAATAGTTACATTGTTTTATGTAGAAAAAGGAAAAATAAGAAGTTTAAGAAAGTTGACTATAGCTAATGTCAGAAAAAAATATTCCCTATGTAGTAAGATCTCTGAACATGTCTCGAGCAAATCACACCACTGCCTGAATTTCTCTCAGGATGAGACTGTAGTGAATGCTGGAATATTCCCTTTAAAAACTTATCTTGTCCTTATGATGAAGAAAGAGATCTTGTACAGCTGCTCTTGTTGTGTCTTTTCCTTTGAAGAGTTAGAAAATCAAATTTCTCTTCATGTGCACTCCCCCCTCCCAGCCCAAGCACAGCGAAACTACCCTTCATTTCAGTCCAGTCCCTGTACTGAGTGAATGGGGAAAATGTATTTCCGGGTTGTAGCCAGATCAGAAGCCAGTGATGTGGCTTTGAACCTGGTCCATGTAGCACATACATCTAGTTCTTTTTTTTCCTGTTGCTTAGTTATAGATGCATATTTATATGTATTTACAGTGGAGCCTGACACTGCAAGCTCAAAGGGACCATGGAAAATGTGTTCCTAGCCAACTGTCTGGCGGTGAAAGCTGGTGGAGCTTGGCATTGTGGTGTGAGCAGGGTTTGTGTTAAATAACACAAGTATATTTAACGTGAAATATTATCTAGCTTACTTGCCCTGTAGGTAGTATTGTGCATAAATGAGAAGATATTTAAAGAAAAATCTTTAATTCTCTCCATTTTTACATAGGTCTTTTCTTTCCCTCTTGCGCTCATGCCTTAGCAGCCTCTGTAGCCTTGGCTGTGCCCAGAAACCTGAGCAGCTTCGCTCAGGATGCCTTCACCTTTCCAACTGAGGAGGGCCCAAAGGATGCCGAGGTGCATGGAAATCAATCCCTTAAATATTTATAGACCCAAGTACTACAGACCTAGAGCGGAATTGGTAGGTCAGGTCACGTCAGGCCAAGGGACTCTTCTCTTCCCGGTTTGTTTGCTGTTCCTCAGCCTTGGCTCCTCTGGCAGTGGCCTTTGGGCAGATCGTAGTCTCCAGCAAGGAGATGTGCTTCTCCCAAGTTCTGTGTCAGCAGCTTGGCCCTAGCAGCAGGGGATGGGTTCTTGGTCTTCAACTTTAATGGGAAGGAGGCTTCCCCTGCTCCTTCTCTGTCCTGCAGCTGCTGTGTGGCTCTAGAGCAGCAGGTTGGGTCCAGAGCCACAGGACCAGTTCAGCACCGGGCTGTCATCACCTGCTCCAGTGGGGTCAGGCTGACGTTTTCCCTTTCCTCTATTTCTGCAAAATTAAGCAGCCCAGCTGGTTAATTCTCCTGCAGTTTTACTGCAGCAAATTGGACTTCAAAGGGAATTGAAAGCGACTCTTTGTTTTTAATGGTCCCCTTGCTGCTCGACAGACTCGCCAGCAGGTTTTCTGAGCCAAGAACAAAAGGAATTGCCACAGGTTACAAATAAATGAGATTCATCTCCTGCATAACAATGTCTGCAGACTCTTCACCTCTGTCTGCTGACAGGAGTGGGAGTGGGAGCCCACGCAGGCTGCCACTGCCGGGGCTGCATTTTGGGGCATGTCACGGGAGCTTGCTGCCGGGAGCTGTGCGGGTGGCAGCTTTGCAGTTTCCCTGCCTCCCTCTTGCATACGTACACAACCTGCCCTGAGGCAGTGCTTGCACCAGCATGTCACTTTTTTTTCCATGCTGCCTTGCATGGAACTGGGCAAGATGAGTGTTGATCAGGTATGTGCACATCAAACACTGCAAGAGCCCTAAATCTTAACTAGAGCTTGCAGGACCTCTGGATTGTGCTCCCCAACTCTGACATCTTCTCTCGGGACATAGGCTGGTCTCAGTCTTTCTCTGGCTCTGAGAGGGATGGATGGAGATTCCCAGGCAAGGTGCTGGGTCTGTCAGTTTGTCTGTGCCCTGTGAACCTGAAACCAGCTCAATGTCAGAGGGCAGGTACAGCTATTTGGTGTCAGATACACTCAGCTGACAGCTTGTTAGTGACAGGAATGTGTCCTGCTGGACCACGATGAGTTGAGCTTATTGCGTTCCTGGGCTTCATAGCATCTCATGAAACCTCCTGGAGCTTGGAGAGGATGTACAAATCCTTCCTTTGCCGATTACTGTACATTAACCCTTGCACACTATTTCCAAGGTTCCAGCAAAGAGACCTGTCAAAGGTTCTGAGTTCAGGCTGTGGCCTCCAGAAATTCAAGGACTCAGAATGGCCAGTGCAGGTGGCAGAGGAGCCACCTTCTTCCTTAGGCACAGCTGGCCACCTCTGGCACAAATAGCATGTGCTGTGGCCAGAGAGAAGACATTTGATTCAGTGCACCAAAGCAATATCCCAGCATGGCAGTAGTTGCGCTGCTAAATTATGGTGCCAGTGTTGAGGGGAGAGCAGTCCTCTTCGCCTTGTTTGTATGGGCTGTAATTCAGAGATCCAACACAAATCCAGCACAGCTCATTAACGCAGGGTCCAGGGAGAGAAGAGGCAGAAATAATGATGCTGTTAAATCAGACTTCATGAATATGGAACGGTGTCTTATTTTGCATTATTATGGCTGTTACTTAAAACATACTCCCTGCCTTTGGGCTGGGGATTGCTACTTTCTCAACTCTGTCTGGATGGAGCCAGTGATGGTGCTGACGAGGGCTTTAAAAGGCTTTTCGTGGGATGAAATAGAGAATACAGAGGGACGTTTTTTGGATCGGTTCCTGGAGGGGGATGTAGTGAGAAGGGTGCAAAAATAAAATAAGCCAAAAACAAGTACTAGGGTATTCATAGGAGAGGTTGGCTAGACATTTTGAGTCAGTCTCAGTTGTTCAGTTGTGCATGAAAGACAATCCCTGTGACCTGGTCTACACCCCCCAGGTCTACAGAAAAATGCATTTGACACCTCTGGAGGTGAAGGGGGTTGAGAGTGGGTGCAGAGCTGCTGCTCCAGTCTGCACCATAACTGACCATGTCCTGGTCCTCTGTGTCAGGCTCCGAGCTGCAAGGGCCAGCTGCCTGGCAAAGACTTTGCCTCTCAAAGATGTCTAGTTGGGTGTGAGAGATTGACACATCATGGGATAGTGAGGTCCTTTTTTAATGGCAGACCTTCCCCAAAACTCCTTTTTGGGATGGCAACTCTGTATGGGAGAAGTGGTTTAATCCCAACTGTTCTTGAACACAAACAGCTGTTGGGTTCAAGCAGGCTCCTCTGAGCCTGTCCTTTCTCCTTCACCTCTCTATCAGGGTTGAGCTCTGGTAGTCAAGCAGAAGGAGCAGGCTGTGACTGGGCATGCACCTGGTGTTCTGCCTGACCTTCCCTTGGGATTGTGAGAACCCTTCAGCAAACACTGACATCCCAGTGAGCTTCCCAACATGCTTTGGATCGGATCCTGAGATGCTAAGCTCAGTCCATGGCTGCAGCTTCCTGTGCCTAGTGCCAATGAATCCAATGAATCTCTTGTTCGCCT
>NW_010558342.1:65905-69923 GCF_000687285.1 Phaethon lepturus | reverse complement strand
CCTTTCTTAGGGCTCAGTCTGTTGTGCTGTTTCTGTCCAAGGCATAAGCAGACTAACTATGATTCATACAGCAGTGTTGCAGCAAGGGAGATACAGGTGCTCTAGTAGGAGCTACCAGTTGAGCCTTTTCTCCAGTGCTGCTTCTCCAGGGCCTGCCCAGCGTCAGGGAGGTTAAATACAAGGAGAGCAGAAGGCACTGTGGTGTCTGCAGAGGAGTGAGCTGGACACAGTGCGGGTAAGTAATGCAGAGCTACAGTGGCTTTCTATCACCCCTCTGCCTTGCTGCAGTTGTTTGCATCAGGAGTCAAGAAGCTTTTAGCCTCAGGTATTCCACTGCCAAATTTTGTCTGGTTGCCACCCCTACCTGTGCAAAGGGGGTTCATTGGGCTTTTCTTCTGACCTGAGTCCTAAGCCCTAGAGAACCTGCATTGAACACTGCTAAAATATCATACCTAGCTTGTGCCCAAATCATAAGCGCTAGTGGTGGAGTGTTTTAGGTATGACCTCCATTCTGGGGCAGTGTGAGGTCCTGCCTGTAGGGTTTTCTAACCATAACAGAGCAGACTGCTCTAACTCAAAGACATGGTAGCAACCATGCTTTAGGTTCACGAACACCTTGTATTTGTAATGAATTCATGGATCCTGCCAGCTCTCCCTGCTCAAACAAGCCATCTGCAAGAACAAATCCTAGAAAGTATGAAGCGGTGCACAAGCAATTGGATGAGTCTTTTTCAAGCTCAGAAGTGTCCCTCTTTGTACTCTTCCAGCCCCCCCTTCCCTGAAGCTGTCCATCAATGAGACGCTGGTGGTCAACCCTGGTGACAACATCACTATGCAGTGCTCTCTGACGGGTGGTGACCCACAGCCAGAGGTGGTTTGGTCTCACTCTCCTGGCCCAATGCCTCCCAATAGCCTTGTGCAAGGAGGCAACCTCACCATCTGGAGGATCCGCGTGGAGGACTCAGGCTACTACAATTGCACGGCCATCAACAACGTGGGGAACCCAGCAAAGAAGACAGTGAACCTGCTGGTGCGCTGTGAGTTGCTCTTTTTCTCAGAGCATGGGTTATCAAGGTGGAGGGGCTAGATTTGCATTTCTCCTGGCTGTTCTTGTACAGCTGAGGGTAAATGTGATAGTTAGCAGTGATTAGTAGTCTGGAGAAGTGCCTGTGCAAGCTTCTCTGCTTCCAGATCAACAGCTGTGCTAGCACTGCTTGCAGCCTCATCCTGGGCTGCAGCACTGTCCTGGACTGGAAAAAGATCCTAGACTGTCAGATGTGAAGCCCTGGGAATTATTTTGTGAGAATGTGACTGGGGGAGGTCTTGGGACAGATTTTGCATGGAGATGTTGCCTTCCTGAGGATCAAAAAGCCATTGTCCTGTCCCATGCAAGATGCTTTGCTGTCCCTAACCAGTTTTGCACTTGTGTTCATCCCAGCCATGAAGAATGCCACGTTCCAAATCACCCCCGATGTGATCAAAGAGAGTGAGACCATCCAGTTAGGGCAGGACTTGAAGCTCTCATGCCATGTAGATGCTGTCCCCCAGGAGAAGGTTGTTTATTCCTGGTACAAGAATGGGAAACCAGCCAGATTCTCAGACCGGTTGCTCATCACCCGGAATGACCCTGAGCTCCCACCTGTGACCTGCAGCCTGGAGATTATTGACCTGAGATTCAGTGACTATGGCACCTACCTGTGCGTGGCTACCTTCCAGGGAGCACCCATTCCTGACCTCAGTGTGGAGGTGAACATCTCCTCAGAGACAGGTGAGCCTCTCTGTTGCAACTGGGGACCTTAGAGGAGCGGTTGGCATCACTAGCTGCCCCCCACTCCCATGCCTCTGGCTTTTTTTTGAAGGACTTCACATGAGTGTCCTGGATCCCAGTGGGGAAAAGTCTCACATCCTCAGGCAAGCATTTGGCTGAGACTGGAGACGGGTGGTAGTTACAACTCCTCTGCCAGATGTGTTATGCAGCAAGCAGATCTTCCCATATGTTTTATCCCTATGAAAAGTTCAAAGTGCAGTCCAGTCAAAGCTACAGAGACAGGTTTAGGCTGTGATTGTTCAAAGAAGCCTCCAAATTGTGAATGAAGAAAGAGCAGGTGGTATTTCACCAAATTTCAAACATGCCTTTGCTTATAAGTGAGTCAAAGAGAAAGCAAGCTGCTCTTTCCTCTCTTTGGCATTGCTTATGAGGAATGTCCCTGTTTTCAGAGCTGCGGCCAGGAGATTGGTATCATCTGTCATAGCAAATTCTGTGAAGAGCTTTAATGTTTACTGGATTGCAACTGCAATCTGTCTTGGGAACTCTCTGTAGGAGTCCAATTATTATAAATGTCTCCCCTCTTTAAAATTGGGGTCAAAGCTTCACCCCAAGGCTTGGTGAGGACAGGACTAATCCATAAGTGAGTTTGTCAGTCACCTTGGGGACTGAAATATAGGGTCTCAGGGCTGCCTTTTTGTTTCTGGGGAGGTGGTGAGTATAGCTCTACCCTCTATTACATCCATGTCATCTTGCTGCCATTCCAGGACCTTGAGGGTACAGCACAAAGCAGCATTGGGCTAGTAAGCTGGTGAGGACTCCCATGGGGAGCCAGCTGACCACAGATTTTATCCTGAACTTCACAGAAAGTTTCATCTCAATCCCTGGTTGTGCTGGATCCATTGGCCTGGCTGGTCCCAGTCTTGATTCTGAACGTCACTCACTCCAGTCCTGCAGCAGAAAGTGCTCCAACTGCTTTTGATGCTTTGGGAAGTCTCTGTCTGCCAGCAGAAATGCTGGGGCCAGCCTGCTCCCAACAGGACTGCACCCCGTGCTCATTAGCAGCCTGAAGATCAAGCCCTGACCATGCTATGGACCCACTAAACACCGAAGGGTGATGCTGGCAGCCCTGGAAAGTAGGGTCCCCTCCGTGCCAGCAGACACCAACCCTGTTGTACCAGCAGGGAACAAAGCTAGGGGAACCCCCAAACGCTGGTGCAAAGCTGGCTCTTCCAACCTTGTGTGGCTGCTGATGCCAGGAGCATCTTTTTTGCCCAAGATCACTAGGTGGCAGAGTGCAGTTGTGTTTAAGACTGCAAGGGCAGGAGGCTGCGAAGGGCTGGGAGTCTCTGGATGGTCCCACCAAAAGTCTGGGCAGTGTCTGTTGACGCAGGTATTGGGCCAAGCACCAGTCGGTTGCTGCCTTAAAGGAGGTGTCTGCAGTGGCAGGTTGCCCCGTGCTCTGGCCTGTCCAGTCGAGACATGCTTGTGTAGATACTGCTGATGGGGAAGGGCAGGAGGGCAGCCTGGGGCATTGTGAAGCCTCTCTCTGGCAGCCTGGGCCAGCAGGACCCCTTTGTGACCCAGGGAGTGGAAACAGCCATCCCTGCTGGAGCAGTCCCCCATGCAGCAGCCGAGGCTGTCCAGCTAGCGGCATTCCCACGAACAGCAACGACCCACCTCCAACATGTGGTTCCCACATAAAATCCCAGCAGGTTTTCCCCAGAGCGCAGGATCAGAGTGGGAGGGTGGCAGTGGTGGCTCCATGTTTCCCCATTGAGCAAAGCCCGAGCTTGCCAAGGTGGCTGCCTCCACTGTGTGGCTCCGAGGAGATGGCTTTAATTAAAAAAAAATCTTCAAATGCAATTTACAGCTTTTCCCTGTGGAGAAAATTGCCAGGTGAGCAGCTGCCGGCAGTGTCGGGTGCCAAGAGTGCTGTCATCCCTTTGCGCTGTGTGGGACAGGGTGTGATGAGATTCCTCAGTTCACAGGAGACCTGCAAATTGAAAATGTGTCCTCCCTGTTGCATAGGGAGGTCACTGCAGAGGGAGATTGGGCTGGAGCCATCCTAAATTTGCTCATAAAGCAGCTGTAGGCTGTAACGTGTGCAATTACTGTAGCACATTCTCCTTTGCTGGAGCTGAATTGAGTTAACGTTGGTGAGACCAGCTTGTTACAGCCTCCGTAGTTCTAAACTTTGATTTAATGGCAACAGAGTACATGGCCCTTGCAGTTACGGAAGTGTCAATCCAA
>NW_010558342.1:61557-65874 GCF_000687285.1 Phaethon lepturus | reverse complement strand
CAGCAGGAAGGGCTGAAAAAGGAGCTTTCAGAAAATGATTGTTGGAATATTTACCTCAGTTGAACTGTTAACTCTGAAGCCTAATACAAATAAAATGTCAATATTACATGGATTTTAACACAAACATCCCCTTTCTGTGTTCTTGGTGGAGTTGGGGATGTGAACAACAAACGTCTTCCCACCGACACCTCTTCACCCTTTAGCTTTAGTCACTGGGTTTCTTTTGAGTTTTGTTTATCAGCAAAATTTTGTTGGTCAGTTGATAGCTGGATATTTCTTGAGTGTTACTGTGCCTCCAGCGCTAGCCCTGCCTTGACAGCAGTTCTGCTGGGTGAGCTCTTCCCAGCCTGGAAGAGATGTCAGAAGTGATCTTTGCTGGGACCCATCTCTCACTCAAGTGAGCCACAGATAACCAGTGTGCTGGGAATCTCAATGTAAAGTAAGCAAAGACACTTAACAGAGCTGGCTCCTTGATGTGGTTCAGGAGCAAACAGGGATCCTGGGTGTCTGATAAGGCTGGAGATGCGATCTACAAGCACTAATCCTTTCAGTCTTGGTTTTGGTCTGACCTGGATAAAGGAAACTAGATGCCTTGGCAGGTATTACTTTTATTTCTTGGCCAAAAGACTGCAGTTCCACTTGGGAAATTCACTGACCAGAAATTGAGAAATGGATCAAAGAGGCCTTTGCCTTTGTGTTCCTTGGTGCTACCCTGCTGCTGGACAGGGTTTTGCAACCAGAGGGATGGGAGCTGGGGGAATGTCCCAATGCAGGTGGCACTTGCTGGTATTGGGATACGCTGTTGGAGAAGCTGGGATCTTCCTTGGTGCCCTGCAGCTCCAGACCCTGCAGGATGACTTACATGGGCAGTGTGTTCCTATAGGGATTGAAGTGTGTCAAGTAAAACCCTTTGGAGTTCAGGGCTGTTGGTGTGACTCATACAAAAGCATGTCAAGACTGTTCCTTGCTCGCTGGAAACTTGGTGTGAAACGTTTCCCTTCTTGTTTCCCTTTTAGTGCCACCAACCATCAGTGTCCCTAAGGGTCAGTCCACCATCACCGTCCGGGAGGGCTCCAGGGCTGAGCTGCAGTGTGAGGTTCGAGGGAAGCCCAAGCCACCCATCATCTGGTCCCGGGTAGATAAGGAAACCCCCATGCCTTCAGGGACAATGACGATGGAGACATACGACGGGAAGCTGCGCCTGGAGAGTGTGAGCCGAGAAATGAGCGGGACCTATAAGTGTCAGACAGCCAGGTACAATGGCTTTAACATCAGACCCCGGGAAGCCCTGGTGCAGCTCAATGTGCAGTGTGAGTATAGCCATACAGCACTGGAGTACCTGTCTGAATGCCTGTGTCCACAAAAGCCTGTGGGCTAAGCAGGGCTGATACACTCACTGCTGATTTCAAGGAGAGTTGATCTTTCTTACTGGGCTGAGCAGAGACATCTCTTTAGTCTGGGGACCTTTGAACAGTTTGTATTGATTGGCTTGGCTACACAAGCCTAAGGGTAGGATACCGTATAGCCAGCGTGTTGCACGTGGAAAGGAGAGGTGTTGTGTGTGTTTGTATACAATGCTTTCCATTTCCCTACCAGTGGATGAGCGTGGAGCAGCAGCTGGACCAGGTGTGTGTTTGTGTGCATTACACATGTGTAAAATACCTTCAGGGTACATTAGTAAGATTGTAAGGTCAAGCGCTCAAAAGATAGCAAATTAATGTTAATTACACCATTTCCACCCCACAACCCTTTCTTCAACTTAGTTACCCCAGTTGTCATTTCTCAAATGCCTGAACCATTTTGCCTGAAAAGCAGCGCTATGCAGACCCTAATGCTGACTGCCAAATCCCAAATGGTTTCCATGCGGTAAAGCTGTGAGTAAGAGAAAACTGATTCTTAGCATGTGGTGTACTGAGTGATTTCAGCGATGAGTGACGCTCCCAGCCCTATTTGAAGACGATATCTGTGCATAAAGGCACATGTAGAGAGAGAGATGCTGCTGGTGTCCGCATTGGCTGACTGTCTCCATCCTTTCCCTGCAGCAGTTTCTCGCTCCAGAGAAGTGAGTGCCTGCTCCGCTCCCATGCTGTTGCGGTGTGTTTTGACATGCGGGGGTCTGTGCTCTGTCTTTCAAGACTTTGAATTGGGGGAAGGTAGCTGGGAAAAATGCCTTGGTCTGGAAGGAGCTGCGACTGCAGGAGTAGCCCTCCCTGCAGACCTTGTCCCATCGGGACATAGTGCGATCGCTGAACGCCCGCAGAGTCCTCTGAGCAGCGCGGATCTGGCAGGTGTGGGATGGGTAGGGAGCAGGTTAATTTGCACCCGGGCACGCTGTCTCTGGGCTGTGACTGACGAGCCTCCATGCACAGCAGAGCAGCACTCATTAGACACGCTCCCACTTTCCTCCTGGGCTCGCTCCCCGGGAAGAAAAGTGAGACCAGAGCAGATAACCTGGCTGAAGCCAACCAGATACACTGCTGACAGATGTGAGCTGTTGGGAGCACAGCAGTAATGGAGGTGTGCCAAATCCTGCAGGCAGTTTGAGTATTTGAAGATTCCCTTTTAAAATTATTTCCATCCGTTCAGGAGCATGACAGGAATTATATTGCAGGGTGGGGACAGGGAAACGTGTGCAGATTTCCATGCAGGTAAATATGTGTGTAAGCAGCTTGGAAATGTGTGTCAGTTTAAGCTGTTTTGGAAGGCAGGCAGAGTCAGGCATATGGAGTATGGCAGGGACTCTTGGTTACCCCAAGAACCAAAGGGAGATGCAACAAAATCTCACTCTTGAGTAAAGAACCACCAGACCTGCTGGTGTCCCCAGCCTGGTGTTGGTGTTTGAAAGCTGTGTGGTCCTCACTGACCCTCATTGCCCCTGCAGAGGGAGCAGCAGTGCTGAGCCTGGGATGAGTTCAGGCTTACTAGGTGATCTGGAGCAGAATCACAGCCCTGAATCTTGGGCTGGAGGGAAGGACATGACTCTCCATGCAAGAAGGATGGTAGGTAGAAGCCAGAAGCTGTTCTGGGACAGAGCCCTTGATGTGACACCCAAGAGGGCAAAGATGTGATGAACTTCTGTGTAAAGACAAACTCAACATACTCTTCCTATAGCTCTTCCCAAGGCCAAGCAATGCTTTATTGCGATCTCACCCAAGTAATGGTGGCATAGTCCATGCAGTAGCCCACCCAAACTGCCCTCTTCCCTTCTCCATCAGTTCTGTGTACCCTTAGTTGGAGCTGGGTGCGTACTGAGTGTTTGTTGGACTGAGCTGCCACCTCCTGCCTCGAAACTGTGGAAGGAGCTTACAGTGGCACTGCTTGTTCTGTGCCTGTGGTGGGTTGGCCCTGGCTGGATGCCAGGTGCCCACCAAAGCCGCCCTATCACTCCCCTTCTCAGCTGGGCAGGGGAGAGAAAATATAATGAAAGGCTCGTGGGTTGAGATAAGGACAGGGAGAGATCACTCACCAATTACTGTCATGGGCAAAACAGACTCAACTTGGGGGAAATTTAGTCTAATTTATTGCCAGTCAAAATCAGAGTAGGCTAATGAGAAGACCAAATCTTAAAACATCTTCCCCCCACCCCTCCCTTCTTGGGCTCAACTTCACGCTTGATTTTCTCCACCTCTGCGCCCCGAGTGGTGCAGGGGGACAGGGAATGGGGGTTGTGGTCAGTTCATCACACGTTGTCTCTGCCGCTCCTTCCCCCTCAGGGGGAGGAGGAGTCACACTCTTCCCCTGCTCCAGTGTGGGCTCCCTCCCATGGGAGACAGTTCTCCATGAACTTCTCCAACGTGGGTCCTTCCCACAGGCTGCAGTTCTTCATGAACTGCTCCAGCCTGGGTCCCTCCCATGGGGTGCCATCCTTCGGGAACAGGTTGCTCCAGCCTGGGTCCCCCATGGGGTCACAAGTCCTGCCTGCAAGCCTGCTCCCGCCTCGGCCACAGGTCCTGCCAGGAGCCTGCTCCAGCATGGGCTTCCCACGGGGTCACAGTCTCCTTTGGGCATCCCCCTGCTCCAGTGTGGGGCCCTCTCCGGGCTGCAGGTGGAGATCTGCTCCCCCGTGGAGCTCCATGGCTGCAGGGGCACAGCCAGCTTCACCAGGGGTTGCTGGGGAACCTCTGCTCCGGCGCCTGGAGCCCCTCCTGCCCCTCCTGCTGCCCTGGCCGGGGGGTCTGCAGGGCTGTTTCACATATTCTCACTCCTCTCTCTGCCTGCAACTGCTGTGTGCCATTTCCACCCCCCTCCTTCTTAAATATGTGATCCCAGAGGCACTGCCACTGTCGCTGATGGGCTCGGCCTTGGCCAGCAGCGATG
>NW_010558342.1:58810-61526 GCF_000687285.1 Phaethon lepturus | reverse complement strand
TCTACTGGACACAGGGGAATCTTCTAGCCACTTCTCAGGGAAGTCACCCCTGCAGCCGCCCCCACTACCAAAACCTCGCCATGCAAACTCAATACAGTGCCTGAGCAGGCAGCTTTGGTCTCAGGGCTATCAATTTGTGCCTTCCATCAGCCGGAAAAACAAACTGAGAAGCAAGAAAGTAGGGCAAGAATTGCCCTCAGTCCCTTTACAGGCTCCCCACTTTCCCCCTACGCCAAAAAAAAAAAAATCCAGCAAAAAACACGGTCCCTGTTTATCCCTCTCCTCCTTGTTCACGCAGCTGGAAGGAGGTGGGTTCCGTGGTGGGGGCTGCTGTGGTTAATTGAAACGCTGCTTTCCGGCATGGGTAGCTCATTAGTCCGGTGGCTTGCTCTGGAATTCTCATCTTGTCGGAAACAGGGATCGTGTGGCTCCTGCAACCTCCGTGCTGAGCGCCGCTCTCGCCCCCACCCCGCCCCTGCGTCCCAGCGGAGAGCTGCTGAGGTGGGGTGCGCGTCGGCGCGCCTGCCTCTGTGTCGGTGTGAGCTGCTTTTGAACTGGCTCACTCAAGGGAAGAACGAATTCTGGATGATAACGTGGTGGTTTCTCTGATTTGCTCCAGAGCTAAAGTTGCAAAATCAATACAGCGGATCTGATTAGATGTCGGAGCCTGTTTCTGTGTTTCTATTTTCTTTTCTTTTCTTTTTCTCCCCTCGCCCTCATGCATATAGTGCTGTATTGTAACAAACTAGCCCAGAAATAGGCTTTGCCAACTGTGCTGCAGTAGTAGAAAGAGAATAAGATGACAAAAAGAACAAGTCAGCTGTCACAAAAAAAAAAGAAGTGTTTGGGCTTTTTATTTTTTTTATTTTGCAAGCAGAAAAAGTTGCTCTCCTGTTATCTTATGAGCTGTAAATGTCTATCATCAGTTCTCTGACAGGCTGGATAGTCTGTTCCCTAGACTTCTTGGCCTGAACTGTAGAGCTTTGGAAGATTAAGAAGTTCAAGAAAGTCCTTGCAGCCTCATAGCTCTGTGGTTAGGATGAAGAAATGTTGTATACTGGTTAGAGCGAGAGATTGGGCTTGTCAGAACTCCTGAGAATCTGGAGCTTGTCACTTGGAGTGACCATTTCTTGTCATCTTTTCCCATATCTTCAAAACAGGAATAAAACTGACCCATCTCTGCAAGGATTTGTGGGGCATAATAAACATAGCACTTTGAAATCTTGAAATAAAAATAGTAATGGAAGGGCAGAATGCTGTTGTTACTAATATCAAGGCTATTGCTAATGTTAGTGCCAAGGCTTTTTTTCAGGACCAGGTACTCGCTCAAAAAAAAAATCCAGCAGAAAAATTAATCTTCTGCAGAGGTGGATTTAAAATCGGGGCTGGGTCACCCTGTGTAGGTGAGACAGCATAAGGCTGTAAAAACACACGCTGGGCTTGAATGCATGCAGCACTCTAGGTTTTGGAATGCAAAGTGTCGTTTGAGCCAATACCTGTGAAAGGAGGAAAGAAAGAAAGTATGTGTCTGTGGATCAGGGAAGAGGATGCTACCTAGATACAAGTTTAGCAAGTACAAAGTGCAAAAAATATATTAGCCATGTATCCTAAAAGTCTGCTCAAAACAGCGTATCCATGAATTGCAAAGATTAGTAGTGACTCTAAACTGGTGAATGTTACGTTTGCTCTGTTAGAACCTCCTATAAGTGTGGTGTAATTTGCGGTCCTAGTACGTTATCCTGTTTGAATGATACTGTGCCAGCCCTGATACTTTGTCAGTCCTGAAGAGCACATCATAAACTACTGGACAGACAACTCAAAGTCCAGCTCAATCCTGCCCTCCTCATCACACTTGATCCTTGATACACCTACTCCAGTATTTTCCCACAGGTAGGTTTATCCTCCCTCACAGCACTCACTATTTGCTGTCTCGGGCCCTCACTCGATCACCTGAATGGGTTCTCCCTCTTCGGATAATCACCAAAGCCTGGTAGCAGAGCAACCCTATCTCCTCTATTGAGAGATGTTAAATAGTTCACCAAATTCTGGTGATCGGATAAGCAGACTTTTGCAAGTGCCATTTTGGTCTTTGGAAGAAGTCTTGGTGTCTCTAACTGCCCAGAGAAAGAAGGGAAGAAGGAAGAGGAGATATTTACATAAGGGTTGACCTTGTTTTGGATAGTCAAGTCTGAAAGATGATCCTGTTTCTCAGCACAGGGTCACAGAGCATGTGAGACCTTGGCAGGAAGAAAGACTAGAAAAGGAATTAACCTCAGTGTCACCTTCTGTGGAATAACATGGCCTGCAAATCTGGACCCTTCTGGATCCAAAATAACAGTCCAGAATCATCTGGGATTGATCTCCAAAGGATTAGTCTTATTGCCCTAGGTAGAGTTTTGCCACATTAAGCAGCAGGTGGATTATTGTGTTTTATGTTCAAAGTATAATGAATGTTAGGTGTAATCAGGAAAGTAGACTGTCATTGTCTCTGGAGGGGCAGTTATTGTGATTAACAGGACAGGAGACATTGCATAGTCCTAGACGTAGGTATTGCCACAGGGCCAGTGACCAGCAGGTCTGGCTTTGCCCTGACCTGGAATACGTCCTGCTGCAGCATCTGTTGCCCTTGTCACTTAAACTAATGTTCAGGTGGCCATGGATATGTTTTCCTGTTCAAGCTTACACGCTGGCAAATGTTATTCCTGGTCACACGCTG
>NW_010558342.1:52703-58779 GCF_000687285.1 Phaethon lepturus | reverse complement strand
ACCCTGCGGAACCCATTGGCAATGCTGTACATCAGGCGGGCAATAGTCAGCATCAATTTCCCCTGTTATCTATGTAGCAAAAAGAAGAGCAGGGAGGAGAGGAGGGGATGATACTGTAAATAAGTAAGAAGCATTGCTGGGTCCATGCAACTGGAAATGGAAATGCATTAAACTGTTTCGATCAACAGTTGAATCCATCGCTCAATGTCAGTGCTCTTTGCTAGTGCCCTGCCCCCCCTGAAACATAAGCTTGGATATTAACTGCTCCATTAAAAGCACTCTTGAGACATGCTCCTGGCTTGGAGACGTTTCTTCAGAGTGTCTAGGACTGGGCTTTTGGCTCCTGAGAGCTCCTTGCAGCTCCCCCTGACTGTGTTAAGGGAGTCTGAGAGAAATGAGACTGACTGCGGCCAGAGCTGACCCATGTCTGTGACTGAGCTGGCTTATCTTTCTTGCTGCTTGGCCATGTGAGCTGGAGTATGGAGCCATCTGCTAAGAATTTTAGACTTGGCTGGTTTCATTTCTCAGTATATTTATTAATAGTGACTGTTTTAATTTTCTTGATTATTTTCATCAGTGAAGTCCATCCTAACACCCTCTCCTCCAAGCTGAGGAGCATAGTTCAGGAGCTAACTTGGGTGCAGAAGGTGATTCCCCCCCCCGCCACCTCCCCCTTCTTGCAGTGGCTGGGGCTTTCCTGCCCGTCCGTTCATGCTTCAGTATTGCTGTTCTACATGGTACAGGTCGTGTTTCCAAGAAAGGGAAACCCCAGACTCTCATACCAACCAGAGCTCTGGGATGCTCTGGTTCATTTTAAACCATCGGAGGCTTAAGGATGAACTGATGTTCTGGGGAAGGTGTGTCATTACTCAAAGCCACAGGAAAACGGTGCCTTCTACAAGTTCAGTGTTTGCAAACCTGGAGATTTTCATCAGCGAAAAGAAAAAAACCATTTGTAATCGCAGGCATGACCTTGAACCACCAGTCTGAATAAAGCCTGACCCGACATCTGGTCCCACTCTGATGGAAATCCTCCCTGCTTATCCCCTAATTCGTTGTACAGAGCTTTGCGTGACTAAGCTGAAAGTGTACGCGTTACTCCTGTGTTTCCGTCGACACGCAGAGTCCCCCCGCTCCCCCGGTGAAGATCGGAGAGCTGTGCTCCTGACTGCCAGCACGCTTTCCGCGAGCGGCGTCGCGGCTGGCGTTAAGCTGCTTAGGGCTTGTGTTTGTGCACGTAGCCCTGTCCTCGGCGACACGGCGGCAGGATCGCTCGCTCCGCTTCCCAGGGCATGGGCCTCTAGCAACTAATTAGAGTTGTCAGTGCTAAGGGCCGGCTGAAGGAGGAATCAGTTTTGCTGCATCATGGCTGTAAACCCAAATGGCTGCAGTTCAGAGCACAGTAACAACCGCAGTGGCTTAGCTGGCCTCGGATTTGGTTTAACAATTACCATCTCTTGGTCCTGGGGCCTGGCAGGTGGAGGCTGTGACAGCACTTACATCGGTTTCGGGTTTGGTCTTAAGATGGGGTTGTACCAAATTGTCCTGGTTTCAGCCAGGGTAGAGTTAATTTTCTTCACAGAAGCTAGTGTGAGGCTGTGTTCTGGATTTGGGATGAGAAAATGTTGATAACGTGCTGATGTTTTGAGTTGTTGCTGAGCAGTCAAGGACTGTCCAGCCTCTCAAGCCGCCTGCCAGTGAGGAGGCTGGGGGTGCCTGCGGGGGGGCACAGCCAGGACAGCTGACCCAGGCTGGCCAAAGGGGTATTCCATACCATACGACATCATGCCCAGTATGTAAAGCTGGGATGAAGGAGGAGGAAGGGGTGGAGGGACGTTCAGAGCTATGGCACTTGGTCTTCCCAAGAAATCATTACACGTGATGGAACCCTGCTTCCCTGGAGATGGCTGAACACCTGCCTGCCCGTGGGGAGTGGTGAGTGAATTCCTTGTTTTGCTCTGCTTACCTGTGCGGCTTTTGCTTTACTTATTAAACTGTCTTTATCTCAAACCATGAATTTCCTCACTTTTCCGATTCTCTCCCCCGTCCCACCATGGGGGAGTGAGTGAGCGGCTGTGTGGGGTTGCCGGCTGGGGCTAAACCACGACACAAATGTAGCTGTAAAGAGGTTGGGTGCCGCTTGGTGAGGACTTGTTGGCCTTGCCCTCCTGCCACCCTCGTGGTGTGGAGGGGCCAGTAGCCTGACAGGCTAAGGATGCTTAGCTAAAACCTTCTTCCCTGGGACCACCTTTATGCTTGTGGAGCCAAGCCCCAGGACTCCCAGTGCTGCTTTTTTGTAGTGTTCAGTGTATGCAGCTTTGGAGGAAAACGTCTTTCACGGGCTAAAGCGGTTGTATGAATTCTGGCTGCCCCAAATTTTTCCCCTTGGTGCGTAGTGATTAGGACTTGCTCTGCAGGACCTTGGTCTCTTCTCTGCTTGCAGCGTTGTGGGGAAGGTTCCCATGTGCTGCCACTCCCTGAGATTTTCTTGGGAAGCCTCCCTTGCGCCCCGAGAGCTTTTCTGAGTTACCTCTTTGATTGAAATTGGTTTGACAGAGCATGTCTGCATGCTGTGGTGGACAGGAGATACAGGAGACTTGAGACATAAAGCAAAAGGCCCAGATGGCAGGGAGCATCCACCGGAGCAGCGGAGGCTGCGGAGCAGATTTTGCCAAGCTGGTATGTTTGGTCTGTGGCACCGCATGTCAGACGCAGGGTACCGGGAGGCCTCCTCGCTGTGTGCTGGGTAAATGACCGTGAAAGAAGAGAGGATGATACCCAGATATCTGCATCGGGAAGGTGGGAGCCCTCCTTAAAGAGGGGACCTGGCTCTGCTACATGAGATTGCAGCCTGCCTGCGCTGCCATTCGGCCTTTGTGCAGCTCATTGCTCAGCCCTAAACGCCTCTGTGCTTGTGATGATAAGCTGAGTAAAAGCTCGTGTGAGGGCTCCTCGCCTGGAGAGATGAATTTGTTTGTTCAGAAGAGAACTGGTTTAAATCAGCTAATCCATTTCTCAGGTATTGTTGGGAGAAACAAATATACTTTCCATAAGCTGCCATTATCCTGTTTTTTGGCCAGACTCTCCAGGAAGAGCAACTTAATTTTATCGAGAGAAAGAGAGAGAGAGAGTCATCCAAGCTATACAGTTTTGTCAGAAAAGGAGAGATAAGAGCTGTGTGGACACAGTGGATGGCAGACAGTGTTGGTTATGTCCCTCTGGACAATTGGGGACCCTACTGTGGTCCTGTCAGGGCTGAACACCAGATCTAGTACTGTTTTAATTCAGACACTCCCTTTAAGGTTTTCCTGCCATGGCAGCTATTTTCCCTGTAGGACCTAGCCATACAGCAACTTGTTGAGATAAAAACCAGCTCCAGAATCCTCTCAAATGGTTTGTGCTGGGCATCCTGCAAGGTTGTGTGTGTGCCATACCGGGGGGGAACCAGGAAGGCACCAAGCAGGCAAAAAAAGCAATTTGTTTTCTCATGATAACCCTCAGCCTCCGCACAAGAGCCTGGGGCAGAGAAGTGAAAGCAGCTGTCCACACCTGCAGGGGAGCATAAGGACATCAGACCTGACGCAGGACCTGTGCCAGGGGAGCAGGGGCTCTTTTCCCCCAGCACCTTTCCCAGAGAGAGCCGTGTGGTGCCATGGCATTGTGCCTGTGCCTTTGCTTTTCTCCCAGGATTTTTGGACCATGAACTATGTCAAGCAGCACCTAGGAGGGTGCAGGAGCAGAGTCCCAGGTTACGCCTCACTGACTCCCTGCACCCTGGCTCTAGAGCAGAGCTATTTCCTCCAGCCTGGCTGGACGACCGCGGCAGGCACCTGGGGGCAACGCACAGGGTAGCGATGCCACTTTTGAGGAGGGGTCTTATGCAAGGAAGACCCTGAGTCACTCCTGATACGAACAGAAGCCCTAGTAGGAAACTGAGCATCCTGGGGAGGGTGTCTGAGTTTTAATTAACTGTGACCATCCCGACCCCGAGCTCTGAAACAGCACCAATTATGTTCACTCCTATGGGGAAACTTTTTGAATGAATTAAACTTCAGAGGTGCTCAGGCTTTTCTATGCCCCATCAGGTCTTCCTGCTGCCAGTTCTGTGCTGGGACACTGTACTGGGAGGCTGAGGGTTCAGTTTTTAGGAAGGGCATAGCAGCCTTTTGGAGCTTTCTGTGGGGAAACGACTGTTCAGTTACTAGTTTGTGCTTTTCCACTTGGGCCAGTCTCTGAGAAAGAAACTGTCTTTTCTTTGAAGCCAGGAAACAGTGTTTTCCCAATGAGCAGGGATCCCATTTCCAACATGCACCCCTGTCACCCTATTTCACTTCATATAGTTCCTGATTTCCATTCCTCTTCGCCTCTCTATTGCAAATGTAAATAAGCATGTGTGTGCACACACACCTTATATCAGCTTTTGCTTCTGATTCAAATTCAATTTGTGTCCAGGACTAGAGATAAAACAGTCTGTTCTCTTTTATGAACCCAGTGATGAACCTGCAAAACCCTCCTTGGTCCCAGGAATTGACAGCCGTGCTTAAATTTCCTAGTTGCTTGCAGACCTGTTGCATTTTGTATGATTTTGGAGTCCTTGTTTTTAGGATTTTGTGTGATCGCAGGAAACCATGGTAATTTTTCATTACTGTTGACTGGGAGGAAGCTGACTTCTGGAGCTGTTTGCTTGTTTGCCAAGCTGCAAGGGGATGAATGGGATGTAGAAGAGACTGAAAATTTCTTCATTTCTGTGGGGAAGAAGTGTCTGGGATAAATCCCTGCTGGCTAAAGCAAGAACTGCAACTGAAGGACGTTCGAGTTGACTCTTTTTAGGCCCTTGATCTGTTGTTACCCGCTCTCACGTCTGTGAAACGAGTGCTGTACATCTCATCTGTTGCGAATATGCTACAGCTCTGGGCCCAACTCAGCCAAGCATTCGATGGGAGGGATCAGTTGGAGTGCCAAAACTAACAGGAGTTCCCGGCAGTGGCTGTGATTGAAGTCAAGAGAACAATAAATAATAGTGGCATTTGCATTGAGCAGGGATTTTCCTTACCAAGTGCTGATTGCGAAGAGGTATATTACTGTCCTAATCATAAGTTAGAATGTGGTAGCTAATAACAACTTAATGCAATATAGATGGGCTTAATAGTGCTAGGCCTGCTGGGATTTTCTGAGCAGTTCATAGCTTGTGCATAACGCAGGCCCTTCAGCCCACATCTCAGTATGCTGTAAAATGGGGAACTGGGGCTCGAGGGAAAGGGAGCAGCCCTCCATCTAAGGTGGTTCACTGGAAAGAGCATAATGGGTCTAAAGGGATGAGAAGATGGTGGCAGTTGGCTGGGTCATGAAAACAGAGCAATGCTCAAAATGGGTTTTTGTGGTTTGGGGATTTTTCACTTCCCTGTGGGCTGCCTGTAATAAGGCCTTGCAAAAGTCCAAGTTTGTGCATGGAAATGGGCAAGTTTTCATTCTGATTAGCTTTCTAGGAACCAACTCACATGTGTAAATGAAAAGATGCAGATGAAACTACCTACAGGTTTTAAAGAGAGGAAGAAAGATGGTTGGGTTTTGGTTTGTTTGTTTGTTTGTTTTTAAACCATTTGGAGAAACTTATGCTCTCCAATCTGCCTACCCAAAATGCTGGGACTCCAGATTCCTGATCATTATGAGAAAACAAAAGCTCTTTGAATCTCTTTCTAACCATTTTTTGGTTAGACCTGTTTGTCTAGACAGGAGAGTTGGTTATATGCCAAGCATAGTCTCTCCCAGTAGCAGAGCTGAGGAATAAGTTGAGCTTACCTTTGTGGATCTAAACTTGGATTATTTGTACATTTTCAGCGCAGCGTCTACTCACAGACTGAAGTGACAGAGAAGTCGGTGTGTGTCTCAGTAAATTGTTCCAGTGTTTTTTTACTCTCATGGTTCAGTTGTCATGACTTAATCTAAGCCTGTCTCAGTTTCCAACTGCAAGCTCTGTTTATGCCTTTGTCTTCTCACATAAAGAGCTATTTGTTATCAGAAGTCTCTTCCTTGTGTAGTCTCAGAACAAGTAATCTCTTAGCCTTTTTCCAGTATG
>NW_010558342.1:34503-52672 GCF_000687285.1 Phaethon lepturus | reverse complement strand
ATTATACAATCAAGAAGGGTTGTCTCTAGCCATTCGCTGCAAAGTGTGTTTTCCAGCCCTTGATTCATTTTTATAGGCTTCTTGTCAGTTTTTTTTTCAACATCATTCTGGCAGTGTGGTCACCTGTATTAAATAGATTTTCAAAAACCATCTTACCGATGCAGATGCAGAGGTGATGCCCATCTCACAATAAGTTTACTAAGCTTTGGCTTAATCATTGAAGGATTTGGACATCTTTGGACTACAGAATTAAGCTGAAAGCTGATGTTCGCTGGGTTACATTGACTCAGGCTCCTCTTGGAGCTGTTGTCGCTTTCCTAACAAGAGTGATGCATTCTTTCCTCAACAGTTTTCCTTACAGACCTTTACATTATCCAAGATAAATTGAATGCAGTTACCATAAGCCTGTTCCATCAAGCAAACCAAGTTGTCCTGTGTGAGGTATCCCTCTAGTATGTTATTCACTCCTGCATATTTTGTGTCCTCTTCAGATGTTGGTATCTTATCCTGACACACACACTTAAGGATGGTGATTATCAGTTATTGCACATTAAAGCACTGCCTTTGTGTGGGACGGAAGGAAGCAAAGCACAAGCCACATCCCAGAGCTGTGCCAAAGTCTGTGACCAGTCACCTCAGCTGCAAATGGATGTAAGGTCATTCAGACATCAAAGGTGGTTATGTGTGATGTTGGCTACACAGCCTGAATGGAGGGCTCTGTAACTCATATGCTTTAGCTATGCCAACCTGCTGGCTGGATCTTTGACCTTGATGAAGGTGTGTAAGAGCATCGGTTTGAGAGGTTCATACGGGGTCTCACTAGAGAGGTCTTCCTAGAGAAGGTCTTCCCTCTCACTAGAGAAATCTTGGTGGTGCATGCACACATTTAAAATTCCTTTTTGAACTCTTTCAGTTAATGTGGTTTTAATCTGCTTAATGTGGGCTGCATTTGAATAGCATTACATCTTCAATTAATCTGCCGTGTGGAAGCAAGCCAGGATCTTTCCAGTGCCTGAGGATGTTATGACAAGATAGTTACTTTTCTTGTGGCTTTCTCAAACACTACTCAGTTTGTCTGCCAAGGACCCATAAAACTATATTAATCATAATTCATTTTTTAACTTGTAAAGTTGCATCCCACATTCATCTCCCATGAGTTTTTTTCTGGGATCAGTGAGGAATAAAAAAGTTTATTGCTGTTTGTTCTGAGGTCTCCCCTGCTTCCATCGACCCAGTTGGTTCCTGTTTGTATTCCCATAGGCAATACATGCATGGAGGGTATAGAATAATTTTTATCTCCTCTGGTGTTTGCAGGATGCTACCACAACCCACTCCCAAGGCCTGCCTAGATGAAGTTTTCCTCCATCTTTTCCTACTTTCTGTGACTTTTGTAAGGGTTGTATGATATGTTGTTAGTCTGTTAGCTGCCATTTTTGCACTGATGAATTCAGATCAGGCTGCACAGATCCAGCTAGTGTCTTACGAACAGGACATACAGAAGCCCGTCTTTCCATCACCTCTGGCTTTTATCACAGATTTAGCCACAGATATTCCCAGATTTAAGTCCACATGAGTTCTTTCCAGAGCTGTGCACAGAATTATACCCACTCTCTGCCCACGGCAGTGGGATGGCTCAGCAAACATTGCTGAAAATTGTTTAAAATGTCCTTTTCATCTGGGGTATCTGATTCTGGAAGGCATTATTATCTGTCTCGGGGAGGCTGAAAGGAGCACGACACCACGTTACAGTGTGTGCTGCCGCAACCCCTCAGGCTGGTAATTGCTGATGGACTGACTCAGGCCAGGATCCACGTTCAGATCGTGATGCAATGGGTGAGAATGAGGAAGGCAACAGCCTTACTTTTTGTGTCCCAGAAGAGTCGGGAATGTGAACAACAGAAATGTTATGGAACCACCTTCAGGCATTTATGTGTTGGACCAAAATGCAGACATCAGGAGAAGAAATGGAGTGTGTACTTCCCACTTGTTCTGCATATCGCCTTTGCTGCAGCCTAAGTCCTCCTCAGTCAACATGAAAAAGCGTCTCTGTGAGATGGGCATGTGCCCACGTTACAGGGATGCTGCTCCTCCAAATGGTTCCCGTGGTGCTGGCCCAGCTTGAGGTCAGCCACAGAAGCAGCCTGGAAAATCGAATGTCAGAGCAGATTTATCCCGTGAGCAGGGCTGTTAATAAATTTCTCTCTCCTGGTCCAAGTCCAGAGGAGATGGGACAGAGCCGATAGCCAGATGGGAAGTCGAGGGAGCAGGCTGCTCTCCTTGAACGATTGCCAGCTCTGCCACTGGCCTCCCTCCCGTGCCCTCTGCTGCAGAGGAGCCCCCGAGCCCCCGAGAGTGATTTCCAGGAGCCCCCAACACCTGCGGCCGTCAGAGGTGCCGGTGCTCTTCCTGACGCGGGGAAAGAGAAGAGCTGCAGGGCCGCACCCGCTTCAGCAGCGAGGCTGTTGTGCTGCTGCTTTGCTGGAAACACGAAGAGAGAAGACATGAGGTTTCCAGCGTGGGGGCGAGTCCTCCGTTGCTCGAGTCCATGCCCTTCTCTGAGACGAGCGGTGTCATCCAGGCCTGAAGAAATGGGACTGCCAAATCCTCTGCTCTCTCCATAGGTGGTTAGCAGTTTTGGGAATAAGGTGTAGGGAGACGATTCTCCGTAACCAGCAATCCGCTGAAGATACATTCATGAAAAGCTATGACAGTTACAGATATGACAGATAAAGCATTTTTTTTCATAATTCATTAATAGAGGAGGAGTTGGACACAGGCACTTATGAAATTCACACATTTTAAGTGCATGCAGGAAACAATGTGAAGGATGGAGGGGGAAGACAAGACTTTGAGATGGCAGAGATGGTGGCTATTTGGCTGCTGGCTTTTTGGAGCCGGTCACTATTCTGAAAGACCTCAGCCATTTCATCTGATGGACCGCCTGAACCTATCCTCATTTTTCCATCCTTTGCCCATGATTGATTTGATCTACCTTGATTCATCTGAAGATGATTATGACAATGATGAAGAGGTAACCATCCAGAGAGTGGCAGCAAAAATGCTTACAGTAAAAAAATGTTCTTGCCTCTCCTTTCTCTATGCTATATATACATTGATCCTGTGTTTTTTAAATTACATGCATTTCTTAAGTTCCTGTATGCACCACCCCCCTTGTTATATTAATTCTTATGGGAAAAAATGCTTCAATATCTGTTGACCTCAGCTGCTTCGTTTACGAGACTGAACGTTTGCCATAAATCTTTTAGTCTGAGCATCCTTTCAGCCTCTTTCTGAACAGTTACGTTCTCATTGTCGTCATCTTCCTCAGATGAATCAAGACCAATCAAGGGTGAAGGATGGAAAAATGGGGTAATGATGACAGTTAGCAGAGCAGGATATTAAACAATTGGCTGCAGAACTCTGAGGCAGGGGATAGAGAAGTGATGGAGAACTGGGTGTTGCTCTGTGCTGAGTTCTTCCTCCTTGGTCCAAATTCCCTTTTAGGCCTGAAAGAAAGGCTGAGGAAGAGACTGGTTTATATAGGGAAGCCTGGCCTCTTTCCACTCTGTAGATAAGTGGAGAACCACTGCATTAACTCTTCCTGGTCTAGCTTTGCCCCAGGCGCCTTTTTTGCTTACTAGCACAGAGAAAGAAAGAATTCAAAGTAAACATAATAAGGAGTGCTGGTTACTATTTGATTATCTTAATTGCCTTGGATGGCCCTCCTTCCCCTACCAAGCTCTTTCTGGTTTGGATGTCTCCCCTTTCCAGCTCTGATCCCACCACCCCATCATTAAAGCAGGTCTGATGATTTTTTTTAATCAACATTTCTGCTTTTGGCTATGCTGCCTCTTGCTTTGCCTGCCTGTTTGGAAAGCAGCTGTGGAGGGATCATCTAGTGCTCCCAATTTAGCTTTCAAATTGAAAACAGAAGGTGAGGTAATGCCGTAGCCCAGCTGTGAGCAGGAGGCTCTGACCACCTGTGGCCCTGACACTCATTGCATTTCTAAAGCAGGGACTCTTCTCCCTTGTGACAGGATTGCCGTTCTCGAAGGCGCTTTCTCCTGCAGCCTCCCTGCTCTTAGCTTTCAGCCCTCTTATCAAAAGGGTCTGAACACACGGAGGCGATTGAATTGCTCAGGCAGCTGCTGGTGGAACGGGAGCCTGCTGCTCTTGGATCGCTGCTCGGAGCCAGCAGTCACCTCTGCCTGGCAGCGGCTCTGGCTGTGGGTGGGACCCCCCACAGGAGACGAGGGGAAACCCAGTCAATTCCTTCTAGCCGGCAGCCGCACGCTCCGGCCGAGGGCCCTCGCAGTGGCACTGACTGGATGCTCTCTGGGGTCCAAAGATTTATCACCATACTTGCGAAGGGGATCCTGCAGGCTGGTGTCTGCCTGCCTTCCCGGGACAGCCCGGCTGCGGCGCGCAGCAGCTCGAACGCAGGAGGTGTCTCCTGTCCAAGAGCCCAAGAGCAGGGCGCGCTGCCCAAGCTTCAGGAGCGTGTTTCTGCCGACTCGGCTCACCAAGGAACTCGGTACACGAGGCCCCGTGAGGTCGGGGAGAGGTTCGGGCAGAGGGGTGGCACCGGCCCCTTCGGTGCAGGTGTCGTGCCAGCGCGTGCTCTGGTCTGCGCTCGCCCCGCGCAGCAGAGGCGCGAGGGCTGGGGTCGCCTGCGGCTCCCTGTGCGGGCACGGGAGGGCCAGGGGTTCCTGCCAGCCGAACCGCCCTCTGGAGGTGTCCCTTTGGCGGGAGGCGGCACTCCTAACGCGGGTGCCTCAGTGAAGAGCCTGAAGTTAGGTTGGATAAATTTGGGCTTTAAAGCCTTGTTCCAGCTAGCTCTAGGTTTGTCATCAAACCTGGTGGGGACGATCGGTCCTTTCTCAGTTATTCCAAATCCTTCTCAGGAACATGAAGGGACTATCCTAGGATGATGAACATCACCGATTTGATGTTTCCCCCTTTTTTTCCCCTTCTTTACACTGTGGATGGAAACACAGGGAATGCATTCTGCTGTGGTGGGCCAAGCAGCTCCGTTTCTGCTTGCAGGGTTGCAAACGGTACCTGTTGATCTCTGCCCCTGTGCCCTGCTTGTCTCTGCCAGGCACGTGAGGAGAGTCAGAGCTGTAGATTCAGGTTTCTCTTTTATTTTCTCCTTTTCCAAACTTTTTGCATGTGATTCCTCTGGCATTTAAAACTCTAGGACAGAGAAAACAGAATCTAAATAGGAACTAAAGCTGTGCTTCTGCCACCTGAAGAGCAGAGGAGGGAGAGAAAGGGGAATTGTAAAGATATATATACATACACACACGCACATCTAAAACGTCAGCACCATCTTGTCAAGGACTTTGGGAGAGGAGAACAGATCTAAAAATTCTGTCCTAGTATTTGTTGAGGTTGGGGATTACTGGGGATAGGACAGAGTTGATTACTATGACATAAAAACACCTATGGGGAGGACTTGCATGAGGCTTAAACTGCAGCAAGGGAATTGGGTTAGATGGTAAGAAAAACTAGTGATAAACTCTGAAGTAAGAGGAAAGATGTGGATTCTCTGCTTTGGAAGAAGAATCTCATTTGGTTCTTTTTTGTGGGTTGATTTTCTTTTTTCCCCCCTTAGTTTGCGCTGGCAACGAGTTGCTTTATTCCCAGAACTACCCAGCTGAGTAGCTCACCTATGAATTATTAAGTAGTAAGATAAGTGGTTCTCTGCCAAAAGTTAATGCGTATGGGATGCTTCTGGGGAAAGAGCATCATTGGCTGACTGTTAGTGAATGTTTGGATCTAAACTATTTATATGCTATTGGGAGCAGCATGTCACTGCCAGCCCAATTTGTTAAACAGAAGGATGTAATAACAGATGCATGGATGTGAGCTGACATCTTGTTATCTTCCAGAAGACAGAGGCAGAACCTGAGTGGAGAGTTGGTGGTCTGACAATGCTATGCATGGGAGGGCTCTCCTCTTGTGGGTATGTAGGTGGGCAGGAGAATCCCAGATCCACCCTTGCCATTATCCTGCTTTGCCATGCTATTACTAGCAAAATTGGCTGCGAGTTAGAGACAATATTTTCATGTTAGTCTGTGGCAAAAAAAAACCCAACATAGATTGGGGTTATTAGCATTGGTCTGGCAGTGATTGAAGGTATTAGCTCTGAAATGCCAGCGCTCTCACCCTCTTCATTTCTCTTGTGCATAACTTTGCTAATTGGGTGGTATGTGGGTGGGGGAGGATTATCAGCATGCATTTCACATACATATGTGTATGTGTCTTCTGTAGATACACCATCTTTTCCCACTTATCTTTTTCAATTAGGGGAGTGTACTGTTTTTAAACCAGGCACTTGAAGGTAAGTGAGGCATGGGAATGAGGTGGCTTTACAATGCAGGAGAATACTTGTCTCTGTAGTGTATTGTCAGGATGAATTAATTGGGCAGAGAGTCTGAGTGGAGTTCCAGCATGTCTGGGACAGATCTTTTTTGAGGAGGCATATAAGTGAGGCAGAAGGTCTGGAAATTCCCACCCAGGATGATTTCTTTAAGGCACTCTGTAAAGTGAGCTGGGGGTCTCGTGTATTAATCATCACAGCTCATCATGCAGAAGAGGAAATCCTTTAGTAAACCCCTCTTTATTAAAACAAGGTGAAGATTGGTTGATCTAATTGGCTTGGAAAGTTCAAAGAAGTGGAAAGCAGAAAAGCTGGGAGTGAATACATTTCATTTTCTCTTCTTTTAAAAGCAGTCAACTAGCACAGAACTGAGTCTTCTCTGCTCTAAGTCCCGCTTCTCTGGTCCCTGCACCCACTTGTCTAGCAGAAAATGTACTCAAACAAATTTGTTTTGTTTGAAATAACAATACTTGAAATTTGGCTTTCAAGCACTTCGCAAAAGATACACGTTTTATCTCTTTATATATGGGGAGGCTGAAGCACAAAGGCGAAAGGCATAGAAGATGAAAGGAAGAGATTCTGCCTTTTAGCCGAAATAGGTTGAGCATGCCTTCCTCCATCTCCCCTCTTCTGGCTACTCTATTATATCATCTTTCACAAACAAGCAAATGAGACTGGGCTTGTAAATATTAGTTGGGTATTTGTCTCCACATGGAAAACTGCTGGTGCCTAATGTGCCTTCTTGAGATGTGGGTGCTGTTGCAGGGAACGCAATTGCTCAGCTGTGATTTCCAAGCCTTGTGACAATAAGAGAGCTTCCTGCTTCCTTGGGTAGAGAGCTCTTGTCTCTCCTGGAGCTGAAACCACAGAGTTTTCAACCTGCCGTGAAAATAGGGATGCAGTATCTTTGATGCCTGTGACATCTTTATTACCCTGGATTATGGGACCACGGGCTGGATAAGGAAGGCACCCTTTGCTGGGATCGCTTTGGTTGTCTAGAGGAGGTTAGAGAAGACTGCATCCAGTATGACTGCAGATAGATACCTATCAGCATTTAAATGGATGCTGGATGGAGTCATAAAGATCTCGTAAGGCTCTAATAGCAGCCTGTGCTGATTTGCTTTCCAGAGAGAGAAATTACTGCCTGGTGTTGTTAGCCACTTTGGATAACAAACCACAGCTAATAATTGCAACTAACCACAAAACTGCAGTCTTTCATACCAAGTTATCTGTGTGTCCTTTGCAATGTTAATCCAGCAAGTGAGTGCTCAGTTAGCTCTCACCTGTGAATAAGGTGAAGCCTACAAGCAGGAGTCCCACTGGCGCTGTGATTGCGTGGCTGAGCTCGGAGGGAGTCATTCAGCAGAGTGGGATGAGAGCTGCTGAAGATAGAGCTGCTCTCTAATCTAGCAAGACTTGCTATTTTCATCATTTGTATTACGCGTTGCACTTTCTAGATTTAAATAAACATGTAAATGGTGACTGACTCTGGAGGGTAGAGTAGAGGGTGTTTGTCACAGGGGAGGAAGCCTGGGCTAAGGACTGAAGTGTGGGTCAGGATACAGGACTCCTGCGCCGCTTCTGCCTGATGCCGCCGGTTCACGTGGCCTTGGGCAAGCCGTCGTTCTGCTTGCGCCTCTTTTTCCACCTGGACATTGCTGCGCCGTGGTGCTCTGTGCAGCAGAGGGAGCGTTGTGGGAAGCAAATCCCTGTAGAAAAAGGAGAGTGCAACAGCCCATGGTAGCCGCATAGTCCAGCAGTACGATGCGGGCAGCCGACCAGCTACAGAGATGGCTGTTGTTAGCCCCTGGTCAGGGTGGCTACAGCGGGGAAAGGGCCGCCTATGAGTCAGAAAGCAGGTTATGAGTGAGCTCCTCAGTTCTGACAGACAGCCGTTTTTAAAAATGAGCCAGTATTTGGGAATTGACCAGGATGTGCTGTTCACAGACCTCAAGCTACGGTGGGAAAGCAGACTTTGCATGTGTCTTGCATAGTAGTCTTGTGCTGTGGTGTCTAGGATTTTTGACCTTCTCAATTCTTGCCTGAGTTCTTAATGCCAAGTCTGTTCACTCAGTGTTCCCCTGTTCTGCAGATGCTGGTTTGTGTTTAAGCTTGTCACTGATTTCTGTGCATCAGTCCACTCCAATATGAGCCTTTCTTTGCCTTTCATCCATATCAGATTGAGCAGCCTCATGAAAACATCCCCAATTTTTCAAGTGAAAAAAATTTTTTTTCACTTTTTTGTTTTTTTCTGTATTTACCCCACAAGTGAAAAACTTTCCATAGTACATCACTGCCATCTGGGATGTTCTGACTGCATTGTTGGTGAAGAAACATCTCTGCCTTCTGGAGGCATCTGAATTTGATAGGAACCTGCAGCAATCAGACAGCATCACAGGGATCACTGAGTACCCCTTCTTGAGCTGCACCCCAGCACGACAGCACAGTAAGAGTGCAAGGAGACTGTGGTCTCTCCTGCAAGCGGGCTCTTGTAAGGAAGAGCTTCCTCAAGGCTAAAATAAAAACAGACTTAAAACAAATACTTACAGACTTGACCACAGCTCAACAGCTTGTGCACTTCTCACTCCTCTAGCAGGAAAAGCATTTCAGTCCTGGTTATTTCCAGTGAAACCAAGAAATTAGGAGGTTATTGGGGCACAAAGCAACACCCCTTGACACTTGACGTTTCTCTGTTACGCTTCCCTCGCGCTTGCCCCTCATCATCGTGAGCACCATGATGGCTTAGCAACCCTTCAGCACAGAGCATCTGCTCTGGCTCACAGCAAGGGAGCTGCCTACAAGCCTGGCTTTGCTTTAGAGTGCCTGGCACGCTGGAGTAGGTTGCCTGTTCAGCTGACTCGATTTGCTCCTAACGAGCAGGTGAGTGATTATGTTTTCTCCTGTTGCGCAATAATTCTGCTGCAAAGGCAGGCTGCCCTGCCTTGTGTTCTCTGCAGCTGCATCTTAACAAGGTTGCTGGAGGAGCCTTGCTCCTTCATCGCTGCCCAGAACGGGCACTCCTCCTGCCAGCTAGCTCTTCTAGAGTTAAGCTGTGTGCTTAGAGAAAACAATAATTGTCTATATTTGTTTGCTGTGTTTCTTACCAGGGGATCCCGAAGCCCCTCTGTGTGCAGAGAGGTTTTCTAACCTCCTCCTTGAAGCGTAGCAACCTGCCGCCTGCACCCTGGCTGCTGCGTAAAAGTGCACTTCAGCTGCATGCGCTGGAGTTCAGGGGAGACACGGAAAGGCATCTGAGGAGCTTCTGGGCAAGGAAATTCTTTGGAACTGGGCTAAAAACTGGGGCTGGTACCCAAGCTCTCGAAAAAGCACCATGGCAGCTTGGTGAGCCAGGTTGGCCAGGTAATGCTGTACTGAGCAGAACAGCCCCCTTAGAGCCAGCAGGATGCTGCTTCCCTGAGGGCTTTAGAGGCACCTGGAAATCCGTTATCATTTCCTGCAGCTCCCTAAAGGTGTCTGCACGGGAGTCATGTTGGAGGTCTCTGCTCCGAGACAGTCACCATCTTGGGTGTACCTGAGCTGTTCGGTTCGCAGTTCGAGGGAGTAGCAAGACCGGCTCATTTAAACAAGCTTTCATTTGCGTTTAAGCCAGGGATGAGAAAAGGCTGTGTCGTTATCTGCTAGGATTTGCAGTCTGAATCCCTGCCTTGGTGGTGGTCTCCCTTTTGTGTATAACCTACATGAACAAGTGTGGGCTGCCCAGTAGGTGTTGGGGGCCAGAGCTGGCTCTGTAATTTCTGTTGACATTTTTTTTGCTTTCATACCCACGGGCAGCCTTCGGCAACAGCTGCCCCTTGCCGTAGTACTGCAAGCATCCTTTGCAGTGATGGGGTGACCTGCGCTCTCTCCAGAGAACCCAGGGGCTCCAGGACTACCTGCAGAGTTAATGCTTGTTGGGTGTTTCCTAGTGCCAGAGACAGGAGGAGAAAATGTGGTCAATTTTTACTGTATAAGCACTTTCAGACATTCCCTTCGCAAAGTGATAACATAGGCCCAGAGCCTGCCCCACTGCAAATCAAGTAAATCCCATTTCCCAGCTGAAGAAGATTAAATATCTGCTGCATCCTTGGCTGCCCTCCTGTTCCTGTGACCCAAGGAAGCATCTGGATTGTCCCAGCCGTGCTCCTCTGTGACCCTTTTCCAGCCCCAGACGCTCGCTCAGTGAGGCTCAGGGGGCCCTTTCCTTGCAGTGTGTGTCCTTGCAGGGCACTTTGTCCTCTTTCAGACCTTTTCTCTTCCTCTGTCCCAGCTCCGGACATGGGCGCTGCTTGATGCAGCGAGGGAAGCTGCTCTCCCACCCCTCTGTTCTCCTCCTCATAAGATGGATTGCTTTGAGTACATCTGGAGCTGCCGTGCCATCTTTTTTTAACTCTTCCTTTCTCTTTTCTCTCCCCTTTTTACTCCCTGCCCCCCCCCTTTACATCACCAGCTGGCCTTGATTATAATGTGAGACCCCACTGGCTTCAATTAGGGAGCAGATGTGACCCAAGAAATGGGATAGCAGCTAGGGATGGCGATGACACATTCATGGCACTAGGTCTAATCAAACAACTTCTCACATTATTCTCACCGCGAGGTGGGAGACGTGCGAGCCAAAGGCAAGTCAGCGCTTGGAGCACCCGCAGAGACACACTGCTCGCAAAGCCATCCGTAATGAGCTGACCATGCCACTCGGCACGGCAACGTGAACTCAGTCAAGGGCTGCTTTTAATCTACTTCAGTGCAGCGAAGGGCCCAGAGGCTGAGAGCTGAGAATGGGTACGGAGAAAACAATCATCAGCCACTGTCAAACCAGGGCTCACTGCCGGGGGGGTGGTCGCAGGCCGCCTGTGTACCCTGGGAGAGGGGACGCTGTGCGTGCAGGCCTATGGGGTGGTGCGTGCACCACCTTCATCTGTGGTGAAGATGGAGATGTCACTAGTATTCCAGAGCTGTGGGTGGGTCTTGCTGGAGTTAGGCTGCGGGAAGGGAGAGACTGGTGTGCTGGAGCCCTCCGGGCACGGCTGTGTTCAGGGCAGCAGGGACGCTGTGTGACCCGGGGTTCCTGGTGGAGCTGTGTCTGCGGCCCTGTAGATGCTGTGTGTTGCAGGGTTTGGGGCATGGCTGTGCTTGGCAGCGCTGCAGACCTTTAGAGGAGGCAGGTGCTTTGTAGATCCGTAGTGCCTCGAAGTTGTCTGTGGAAGAGCAGGGGCTTTTGAACCTGGAGGAGATGAGTTGTGATTGTGCTGGAGCTGCTACAAAACTGTTCTCCCTCTTCTACATTCAGGCTAAAAGCTGTTTTGTGTTCAGAAACCCTTTCTCATTTTAGAGGGAGAGCTTCTGGTTATTCCCATGAGGTAGTGTTTTAATTAGGAGTTTATTGCAAGTGAAACATGTCCATCAGATGGCTCTGGAGACTGAAATCCTCTGCCATCACATTAAATAAGGGGTAACCCAAACAATACCAATCCAGACTCTCTCCTTGCTCTGCCTCAGCTATGCCCAAATCATGAGGTTCCTGTTAATTTTTAGAAATGCTGAAGAGCAAGACTTAGTAGCCTCCCTTTGCTAAGGAGGTGGCCACACGTCACCGTTCTCACACTACTGGCAGAGAAGCTGATATGCAGAGGTGTGACTCACCTCTCAAAATTGGGGAATTGATGCCAGAGATAAAAATAGGACCGAAGATCCCTGTAGCCAGTCCCTGACATGTTGTATTGATGTATTTGGGAGAGGCCCCTTCACACCCCTTGAGGTCTGTGCTCAGTGGGGACAGCCAGTGTGTATCCCTCCCTCTGAACATGGTGTCCCTGAATACCTTGTCAGACGTTGACCAAAAGAAGACGAATGTAACAGCTTGGGAGCATACCTGCCTGCTCAGAGAGTGCAGTTTATGTTGGGCATGAGGACTATGGTTATTCTGATTAAGATCCAAGGGTTAAATTTAAGCTGTGGCGCTCAGCTGCTGGAGTTGCACTTCCCCCATGGACGAGCAGGGTTGGCAGCTTCTCCAGGCAGTGTCTCACTGTGGGATGAGTGCTTGATAAAGGCCACCTCTACCTAATGGGAGGGAGGTGGCCCCAGCCCAGTCAGAAGGGGTTGTCAGATGACTACCGCTTCTTTTGGTTTGATGAAGCCTGGCTCCCACTAGAAAATAAATATCCTTTTGGAAATCATAGGTGTTTGTCTCCCCAGAGGCACTACCGGGGTGACTGTGCTGAGCAAGACGGCTGTTCCCTGATGGTGTCCCGTCTGTTGCTCTGTTCGGTCTCCAGTCCCCCCTGTGGTGGAGCCGGCCTTCCAGGACGTGCGCCAGGGTGTGGGGCGCAGCGTCACTCTGCGCTGCACCATGCTGAAGGGCAGCCCCATGAAGGTGGCCACCTCCGTCTGGCGCTTCAACGGGACCCTTCTGGCGCAGCCCCTGGCAGACCAGCAGGACTACTCGGACCTGAAGGTGGACAGTGTCAGCCGGGAGACCAGCGGTAGCTACGAGTGCAGCATTTCCAATGATGTGGGGGTCTCCACCTGCCTCTTCCAGGTGTCTGGTAAGTCACAGAGTGCACGTGGGAGTGAGATGTTGGATGGGGTCACGGAGGAGGGAAGCTCGCTCCCAATAAGCTGGGGCCAGTACAAACAACATCTACTGCATCCTCTGTGCACAGCATTGTGTTCAAAAGGGACTTTCCATAAGCCAACAAGGAGATTTGCCTCCATCATTCAGGCAGTCCTTCAAGTCTGTGGTGGACCTGGGGCAGTCAGTGGCAGCCACTGGTACATTTTAGCAGTGTTTGACCACTTGCCTGAAAGATACAGGACTTAAACTCGAGGCTGTCATCAGCTTTCGAGCTTGGACAACCTGTATCATAGGTGGAGTGAAAGGCTTTACATCCTCCTCAGCAGCCTTCAAAACCATCTAAGTTCCCCTTTAAAAACAAACAAACGAACAAAAACTGTATTATATATTCCTGTACCTTCCCTATGTCTCCTGGTTGTCTTTGTGTCACGATGCCTGCTAGGACAAACATGATCTGGGAATGGATACCGGTACTTGGGGTATTTGCTGCTCATAGTTTTCTGTGAATCCAGCAGGCACAGGACTCCTCTCCAGCACCTGCAACTGCAAAGAGGGATGGCAGAGTTATAGCATCTAAAACCACATATCTGACCCAACCTCTCCAGCTGATCATTAAATCTGCTTTTCCCATGACCCCAGAATTGACTTGGGCACCAGTTTCTAGACAAGCTCTCTGATGAAGTTGCCTTAATAAGCAGTAAATTCAGCCAAAATACTGGGTTTTCAGTCCAGGGCCAATTTATAATACTTTTCAAGTCAGGGCTGAACAAATGAGAATAAATAACACCCAGAGAGGACTGATTTTGAAGCAGATCTTTCCCAGGGTTTGGAAGAGCTCAGGTATGCTGTAACTCTGAGATGCTCTTGGAATAGGGAAGCCCAAACCACTTCTCCTGTTTGGGCTCCTTTTCAGGACCTTGCTGTCACCCCTTGGGATCTCCTGTAATTTGTCTGGCAGTGGATTTTGCTTAGGGTCTCTCTACCCTTTCTTCATATGCTTGCAACTGTCACATCACTAACTAGATGATGGCAAACCATATCCCACTATGAGCCACCACGGCAAACTTTGTCCCTAGCAAGGTTGGGAATGCTCCCAGGATCTGAGTTTCTTGTTGGAAGTAGTAACAAATACATATTGCCACCCAGTGTGCCATACTGTGCCCCATGAGATAAAATCCCCTCAGCAGAAAGCAACATTCATCCCTGGAGAGTACTCATCAGGAAAGCAACAAGCGTTTATTTTCCTGCATCCCTTCTCTGTTTCCAAGGCACTGATGGTGGCTTTTCAGCTCGAGGCATCTCTGTCTGTCTCCTGGACAGCTGCAAATCAATTAGACATTCTGAACCTGTCAAGCAACCTAAAAAATAATCTGATGGCTAGACTGCTCCACTTGGACTCAAGACCACTGGAGTTTTAACTCCCATGGGCCACCGCCTTCCTGAGTAGAGCGGGGGAATGGCATAGTCTCTTTTTTTTCCTGTTTCTTTGTGAAGGAAGGACAATAAAGCTTCCTATCTGACAGGGAGGCAATGACTCATTTGTGACTGTGAGGTGTTCACATATTCTGGAAACAGAATACATAAACCTGCCCAGGATGGGATTACCTTCTTCTATGGATGGGAGATTAGCTTTCTGAGATGTTTTGGAAGGATAGCAAGACATCCAACCCACTCCCCTTGAGCAAGTTCTCAAGGCAGCCCATACTGATCAACACCTGCTCTCCTACTAGCTACAGGCACAGAAAAGCCCTGAAAGATGGAGTGAATAGCCTTCTCCCATCAGCTGTAAGCAAAAGACAAAACTTTCCAGCAATGGTAAAAGTTTCCAGAAAGAAGTTCCAAAAGTATTTTGATGTGCTGCATTTCCATTAGAAGGCACTTTTTTTTGAGCTTCCATTTCCATCTTGGAGTCAATTAATAAGGAATTAATATCATGCAAGATGACGATTATCATCAGTTCTGATTTTATTTCAGAATCCATTATGAAGCTTGACTTCCACAGTCAATACAAGTTGAATAAACAGCAATTAGTCTCTGAGGTGGTTCTGAACTTCTTGCTTGTGCAAAAATTCAAGTCAATAAAAATAATAAGAAAAAAAGGACTTGGAAATAAACATCAATATTATCCATCTGAGTTCATAAAAAATAAACATTGAATCATTTTGAGCCCAATTACAACCACACAGAATGGCAGGGCTTGTGATTCAAGCGGAAAGGTGCAGCAGACTGCCTGGGGAGATGGTGTTTATGTCTGTTCTGCTCTCCAGCATCCCTTGCTGCCCAAGCATATTTCTGGTCTGTGCAGGTCCAGATTGGACCTGAACCCAGAAATGAGAGTTTTGGTTCAGGTCCAGCTCCTGCCTGGCCCAGGACAGGACTGGCCAAAAATTGAAGTGCACAGGGTGACATGAAGTGATTTCAAATAGGGCAAAACCAGTTGTGGGTAAGACTTCGATTTGCTTCTGGGCCCTGTGCCTTAGTCCAGTAGCTGCGGGGCTGCACGGCTGAAACCTTCAAATCCTGTTTATTAGTGGTTCAGGACAGCAGCGGCTGGAGAAATGATGGGAAATCCCTTCTTCTCTGAACCATCCAGTTTCTCCATGGTACATTGTTTCTCCTGTGTTTCCCTTCCTCCTGCTGCCCTCTGTTTTTAAGGGGAGACGTGGGTTTAGAAAAGACATCTCTGCCCCTGCAAAAGCTCCCGTGGTTTTTACCCAGGCTGAGGTCAGCATCCCCTTTGCTGCTGAGTTGACTGTCATGTTACAAAGAGGCTGGAGCACTGTGTTGCCAAGGCAGGGGAGATGCAGAAGGAGCAAGGTCTCCCTTTTGATGCCATGGTCCCTGTGTGATAAATAACACTTTTCCTATGACCTACTGGCCAAATGATTGTTCCTCAGGGTTTGTTAGCAGGCGACTCCGTAAAGTAGCAGATGAAACAGGAGAAATGCCAGTTTAAAGCTGTTGCCTCAATCTAAAGTACAAAGCAAGATAGAAAAGATTAAAGCTGGTTCCAGCTGGAGAACTGAAGCTGTTCCCACCTTCTCTAGTGTCAGTCATGCCCCACTGGTGTTGCAGGGCTGCTAAACCTCCCAGTATTTCAGGCTGTGAAAGCGGTAGTGATACACAGAAAATGATGGCACGTCAGTGCAACACCAGCCACAATAGTAAAGGTGTCCGTCATGTCAAAGGCAAGTGAGCTGGGTAAGTGGAGCTGTTCCACTCTGAGCACATCTCTTTGTAATTTATGTTCCCCTTGATCCCACTCTTTTACTTTCCTCCCTCTTTTTTTTTCCGCCCCCCTCCAGCAAAAGCTTACAGCCCAGAGTTTTACTATGACACTCCCAACCCCACCTTGAGCCAGAAGCAATCCAAGAATTACTCTTACGTCTTGCAGTGGACACAGAAGGAACCCGATGCTGTGGATCCCATCCTCAAGTACCGCCTGGAAGTCCGACAGGTAAGGTCTGCTTTTCCGGAGCCTCAGCGCGTGCCCTGGGGAAGAGGACCTCTCAGGAGGCCGTTACATCAATGTCTCCTTGCCCATTAAGAGCTGAAGGTGATGAAATTGCCAGACCCTGGTGGTCTTACATGTTCCCCCACCGAAAGGAAGAGATGGGCCGAGTGCGCAACTCGGCGTTCGTTTTTACGCCTGGTGTTGGGTACAATCGAGGGCTTTTAAAGCCCTGCTGCCTCCCATCAGGCTGTTCATGCTCAGTGTTTTGAGTGGGGTTTTAATGTGAACAAAACCCCATGGCCATTAGTAGGTATTGTAGATTTTATAGGCCAAAGACTCCAGTGAGTGGCATTCCAACCTCCTCACTCGTCTGAAATAAAGGGAACAAGCTGAAGAGCTCTCCAGGCAGGAACTGCAGGAAAAAGTCATCGGCTGTTTGTGTTGCAGAAGGGCTTTCATACTGTCACAGTAATGAAGCTATTTGGACTATATAAACTCTGCAGGGGAAGAGAAGTGGGTTTCGAGGTTTCTGAGTCTGAAGAAAAATCATACCAGGGTGGGGGGGCAGAGAAATGAGGGAAATCTGAAGAGATCATTAGTTGGAGAAGGCTAAGGTAGAGAGTCTGATGTTTTTAAAAAGCACATAAACCTAGCAGGACTGCCAGGTATTTTAATCCACGCTCAGCAAAGTGCCTGTGTTCAACATTTTTGGGGACACTTAAAATTGGTGGTTCTTGCCATTCAGTGGTAGCTTGGAAGCAAATGCATTTTCCAAGGAAAAGTTTGTTTACTGTAGATAGAAAACAAAATAATTAAAAAGATTCAAGTGTCTCTTTCCTCTAGCTCTGCACAGTAGGCTCCAGTTTTATGTCTCCGTTTGATTGTGAGCTCTCTGGGGTGGGACAGCCTTTGTTTGTTACTCAAACCATGCGGAGCACATTGTCAGTACTTAATAATAATACAGGACACAGGGGAGCCTCTAATAATGAAGGCAGTTTGTCATAGTACCCCTTCTCTCTTAGCTGATTTTTGCTATTATCAGCACTGCAACTCGATGAACTAATTTGTGATTTTTATCCTTCCCCAGTGATGTTGAGGTTTTTTCCCTTTTGCACAGTGCCTAGAAGTAATCTTGGATCTTCCTCGTTGAGCTCCTACTGAAAGGGATCAAGAAAAGGGAAAAAACCCACATATCTGCTTTAAGTTATGACATGAAGGAAGCTGAGTGCCTGTGCAAATTTACCCACCTCCACCTCCCGTTTTGTTCTTACCGCATCGGTTACTGCTGTTCGTGTTTCTTTTGCAGCATCACCACAGAGCTGTGACTATCGAGTGGTGTGTTTGCGAGGAGTGTTGTACCATGGCCCTGCTGTAGCCCAGTCTCATGCATGGGCAGTGTCTTAGAAATGGCTACAGGCGCCATTGTGGTGGCCTGGGTCTGAGTAAGGGAGGGCAGAGAGAGAAGGAAGCAGATGAGTTTTGTTCCCGCTTCTGTCAAGCACAAGCAGGACACGCTCTGGAAAAGGCTTTCACGGTATTGCCTCCTCCTGGCCCTCCTCCTCCGATGACGACACTTGCATTTCGTGGTGAGGTCTCTGCCTCCCTGTGCCAGACTGAGGTCTCACTGAGCCCTTTCCATTTCCTTGTCCCAGAGGATCACATCCCCTCTACTCTCCAACCTGCCACTTCCCAGAGCTGCCTCCGTGCTCCTGTCTTGCCCTCTTGGCATTTTCCCTGTGATACCTCACTTGGGCTCCAA